>NC_054079.1:25431987-25600213 GCF_017639655.2 Falco naumanni
AACCCCATATAAGGACATATGAGTGAGGGGTCAACTATGGGACGAAGGAGGAAGACTTCTTACTTCAGCCTCAACGACCACCAGGAGGCAGAAAACGACCCCCTAACAACAAATGAAACATGCGCAGAGTACCTCCACTACTTCATGAACACGGAAGTAAAGATGTATAAAAAGGGACTGTTTGAACTGCTCAGGATGGCAGTTGGTGGAGCGCAGACTCCCCTGCTGTCCAGCGCTGGTTTTGCTCATATTCTACTTGCTATAATTAATAAAATTTTAATTGGATTATGATCCATCGTGGTCTCAATTTATAACACAAATAAGAATGCCAAATTCACCAAAATCTTTGTTGGGATGAGATTTATTAGAACATCTAGACTTTTAAAGAAGGGGAAATGAAATTAAAAGTTAAATATGATCAAGTAATTGAAATATTGAGCTTATCTTTAATTCAACAGAAAAGAGGAAAAGAGGACCTCCCTGAAGTAAAAGAAATTTTTAACCAGGTGTATCTGAAAATAAATTCCAGGAAAGGTGAAAAATGCTTTACCTGTTACAGTAAAATGATAAGGGGAGGCTTGCCCAGCGTTCCTTATCCGAGTCACGGCACCAGAAATTGTTATAAATTGAGACCACAATGGATCATAATCCAATTAAAATTTTATTAATTATAGCAAGTAGAATATGAGCAAAACAGCGCTGGACGGCAGGGGAGTCTGCGCTCCACCAACTGCCGTACTGAGCAGTTCAAACAGTCCCTTTTTATACATCTTTACTTCCATGTTCATGAGGTAGTGGAGTCATGCTTTTGTTGTTAGGGGGGTCGTTTTCTGCCTCCTGCTGGTCTTCCTCCTTTGTCTCATTGCCCTGTTTCTGTCGGTTCCTGGACACCTGGTGGTTATCTTATCTTGCATCAGCGGTGTCTGGTTTAGTTTGTGCATTGCGGTTATCTTATCTTACACCGGTGGTGTCTGGTAGCTGTTTGCATAAGCGTTTTCATATCTTTTGTTGCCTAAACTTTACATTGAGCTTAACATAAATCTTAATAAACAATACCCTAGTCCATAGTTTCTCACAATCCCCCCTTTTTCTTTTTATCCTATTATTGTTTATTAGATGCTACTTTCATTCTCGGCACTGCAAGCAAACCTTTTTCCACAATCCCAACATTTATCATAACACTCACAAGTTAATACCTCACAATTACAATAGGCATAGTTCTCACATGGCATACGCATTCACAACAATCTTCATCCTCATTAACAGATACACTCTTATATTTTGCTCCAGACCTCATAGTTAAAATAAGCAATTTAGCTATGTCAAACCGTTCTTTAATAAAATGTAAAATATAGCGTAATATACAAGGCCCGAATATAAGTCCCAAAATCAACATGATAAGTGGTCCTGCTAAAGCGGATAACAAAGTGGTTAGCCAAGGTGAAACATTAAATCAGTTTTCATACCATGACCTGCCCGCCTCACGATCCTTCTTACGTTGATCTAATCTTCTCCGGAGTTCAGACATGGTGTCCTGGACTACTCCCATATGGTCAGCAAAAGAACAACATTCTTCATTGAGAGCTACACATAACCCTCCTTCTTTTATTTTTGCTAAATCCTCATCTACAGCCATCTGCAAACTTTGTAATTTCTGACCTTTTACTAGGGAGGCTATGCCTGTACCTGCTCCAACTCCGCCCGCTATCAGCAGTGTAGCTAGGGTTACCACTGTAATTGGCTCTCGTGGTTTGTTTTTTTTGTTTTTTTTTTTGCGTAACACCTCCTCAGAGGTGTGATAGATAGCAACAGTTTCACAACCCCAATAGCCACCAGTAAAAATGACCTGGATAATTACAATAACTTCTGCCAGGGTTACTTGCTGGACATATATAAAATGCCTTGCATTGGGCCTGAAGCTTTGCTAGATCTGGGGTAAAAACAGGGGAGCCCTGTTCTATAGGTATCAGGGAATATAGATGCACGGAGAAATTCCACTTCCCTGGACCGATCCGAGTTTGAATTAATTTTGACTCTGGTAAATTATATAATTTCCAGGCGTTCATCTTCGTCACTTCCTGAAGAGAAATACTGGATTCACGAGTGAAGAAGTCTGTTTTCATGTTACATGAGACTTTGTTGGACTGTTATTCTGCTATTCAATTTCTAGTTCATGTTTGTACTTTGCATCAAACACACAGTTTTCAAAATAACTCCAAAGGGTTGGGTAATACATATAATAATAACATACAAAACCAAAACCTAAAAATAACACTTTTTCTTAACACATTCCCTTTTTTTTTACATGCGTCACTATCATGGCTACACTATAGGGATTTCGCATGCGCGGTCTTTCCAGATTTTTCCAACACATTCTGTGGGGCTTTAAAATCGCGCATGCGCATGTTCAAAGGTATACACGGACCATTGGTGTGATAAACAATGGCTACTGCGTACCCAGATGAAGTCCCAAACCTATTTCCCGAGCTTACCACTCCAGTAAGTCTGTTAATGGTAACATTTATGGCACTATGGCCAAATGACAGGTCCCTGTTTTCAATGTAAGGTTTTCTCACCACCAGACCACCACGTCACCTGCCAGGGAAGACGGGTCTAGAGTGGACATTTCGCCCTCTGAACATTCTGTAAGGTGAGTGTTCTCAAAACATTTAACCTATATGGTTCATTAGAAAGAAGATCAAAACTTTTTTTTTTTTTTTTTTTTTTGTTGCTGTTTAGGCAGAGGGTGCGTTTTTCTGTTATCTCACGTCAAGAACTTATGGCGGAGGTGAAAAAGTATAAAAGGCGTTACCATATCCTCGTCTTTGCGTTCCTGGCGCTTGTTTTTGTTGCTATTCTATTTTTTTTTTTACTCAGCTTACATTGTTATCTGAATTGTTAAGAGTCAATTGTTTCCAAATTCTTGTTGGCTATTAAAATGTTATTTTGTGTGTACATTTTGTCATACTACTCGCATTTGTTTAACGCCATCGGGTGAAACCATAATAGCAAATTGCATGTTAGTTATAACGTGTTGAATTAATCTTATAAAACATGGAACAGCACATGGCAAAAACAATAAGGTGGCTAATCCACATAACAAATAAAATAGGATTTGTTTTACCCAGGGGCTCCCGAGAAGCCAGGAAAACAAGTCAATATTTGTCTTTCCAAGTTCGGACGGGAACATGGGCTAACTTCCCTATCTCTGATGTGATTTGTTTAACTACCTCACCATTGTCATCAATTTTCAAACAACAATTGGAAACATTTACTTTACCACAAACACCTCCTTCTTCGGCTAGCAGGTAATCGAGAACCATCCTGTGTTGATAAATTGCATTTCACATCAAAAGCTTTAGCTGTTTGATTAGTAATAATTTCCAAGACAGCCTGTAGACGAATGATATGATTCAGATTGTAGATAGGTTCTCGAGCACCGTTAATAAGTTCATTAGGATTCCAAGTTGCAGGTCTATAATACTGTATGATACGTTGGGGTGTCCATTCATTTAATAAATATTGGTACCCCCCCCAATTCTTGGGAGTCTGGAAAAATCAACTTGCCACTGTTGCCCTGGCTAATTTTCAAACACATTTCACATCGCTGAGTCACCTGTTTTATTACCATATACAAGTTTCGCCCTATCAATTTCTGATTTAGACTTTTTATATAAATTATCAGCTCCCCAATGCATCTTATTATGTTCTATTACGGCTGTGGTCCATATTAAATTGGATGGTACCACTATACGACCATCCCTCAAATAAGTCCACTTATTTATTTTATCATTCATGTCCTGAATTACCTTTAAGTTTTCTTTAGAATAAATTGGCTCCTGATCTGTACTTACAGTTTGGATTTTACCGTCTGGTATTAAGGATAATTCCTCCTTTCCTACCTCCTCTGCTACTTGTATGGCTTCATGGTCGGCCAGGCGGTTTCCAATTTCTAAATCAGTGCCTTAATGGGCCATCTTATGTTCTTCCTTCCTGGACGACCCTCTTATAACAGAGGGGGCCATTCCTCACATCAAGGTCTGGCATGGCACATGTTCCCACCGCTCAACGCCTACTGGGTTGCAGCCAGCAGCAGAGCTCAAGATCCTTCTTGGTGGCAAACACAGAGGCCAACCCAGTCTTGCCCTTGATTGTGGTAGGAGGCACCTGACCAACCTTATTCCTTGTACTTCGTTGCCAATGCAGAGTTTCATCTGCACATCTCATAACAAGTCACAGTCATGGTAAAACACAGATTTACATTAGTAGAACTACTACAGAGTGTATTTTATTTTAGTTTTTATGCAATATTCCCCACAGCCTTGCTGACCAAGGGATATTGTTTTACCTGAACTAGGCAGGCCTCCCGTTTATCATTTCTACTCTAACAGGGAAAGCATTTTTCCCCTTACCTGGAATTTACTTCCAGATATACCTGGTTAAAGATTTCTTTTACTTCAGGGAGGTCCTCTCTTCCACTTTTCTGTTGAATTAAAGATAAGCTCAACATTTACTTTTAAAGGTTTCAGGATTTTTTCCTGGTGGCCAGCAGCTCCCACAACTGTAACAAATTCTTTTCACTGAAGTTTAACACCAAATAAGTTGGTTTTGTATTCACCAACTTTTCTACATCACGATTACCTTAGTAAAAATCAACTCGAACCTTTATCCAGTCCTATTCACAACTAACTTTCAAACATCTAAATTTCCCCATCAGAGATTCACATTTACTCTCCTCAGACCCGCTGCCTGCCCTAGAGGGGCCGTTACCGGTCCTGTTGTACTGCAAATGCTGCAGCAATTGGGGTGACATTGTCAGGTCCTTCTGCTCTATTGTCAGCAACAGCAACCCCGGGCGGTGTCTGGTAGCTGTTTGCATAAGCGTTTTCATATCTTTTGTTGCCTAAACTTTACATTGAGCTTAACATAAATCTTAATAAACAATACCCTAGTCCATAGTTTCTCACAATCCCCCCTTTTTCTTTTTATCCTATTATTGTTTATTAGATGCTACTTTCATTCTCGGCACTGCAAGCAAACCTTTTTCCACAATCCCAACATTTATCATAACACTCACAAGTTAATACCTCACAATTACAATAGGCATAGTTCTCACATGGCATACGCATTCACAACAATCTTCATCCTCATTAACAGATACACTCTTATATTTTGCTCCAGACCTCATAGTTAAAATAAGCAATTTAGCTATGTCAAACCGTTCTTTAATAAAATGTAAAATATAGCGTAATATACAAGGCCCGAATATAAGTCCCAAAATCAACATGATAAGTGGTCCTGCTAAAGCGGATAACAAAGTGGTTAGCCAAGGTGAAACATTAAATCAGTTTTCATACCATGACCTGCCCGCCTCACGATCCTTCTTACGTTGATCTAATCTTCTCCGGAGTTCAGACATGGTGTCCTGGACTACTCCCATATGGTCAGCAAAAGAACAACATTCTTCATTGAGAGCTACACATAACCCTCCTTCTTTTATTTTTGCTAAATCCTCATCTACAGCCATCTGCAAACTTTGTAATTTCTGACCTTTTACTAGGGAGGCTATGCCTGTACCTGCTCCAACTCCGCCCGCTATCAGCAGTGTAGCTAGGGTTACCACTGTAATTGGCTCTCGCGGTTTGTTTTTTTGTTTGTTTGTTTTTTTCCTATCCTTTTCTAGAGCCCTAATCAAAGATCAGGTGGTGTTAATCCCACACTCCTGTCACACAAACATATCAGCACACATTACTTCATCCCATTTTCCTTCTCTCCGTACTGCAGCAAAATATTATAATTTATAGTTCCATTACAAAGCAACTTTTCCCCACCTTCCAGCTTATAAAGTGGCCACCATTGATTGCAGTACTTTATCAATGTTTTCTTATTCACATTTCCACCAGCAGACCTTCCAATATCCCTCCAGTGACTCAAAACACACCCTAGCGGATTTTTCTTTAAAATCCCACCACTCTGCTTTCCTCCCATTTTTCCCAGCTTACACTCACAGAACACACTTATCACTTACAGAATTACTACTTACAAAATGCAACACACAGGTATCTTTCTACAGCAACACCAAGAGCTCACTATTATTATCAAAAATATAGCCAAAATCACAGTAACAATTATCAAAGTCAAATTCCACATTCCATAAATCCGGTAACCAAAATAAGCAACACTGCAGCAAATAAGCTTTATAAGCAAACTTGCCAGATTCTAGATGGCAATTAAATGCCGATAAAACCCAAACAGAACCAGAAGTATACTTAGGGTGTCAGCCACAGAAGTATACCTGAGTTTTCCAGACCAGACGTATACTTGAGAAACTAGTCCCCAAGCACACCCAGACGTATACTTGAGAAACTAGTTCCCAAGCATACCCAGATGTTACCCTGCGGAAATCAATTTTCCCATTTTACGGGTAACCCCAGATTACCGGTAATACCAGAATACAGCAATAAAGAATACTATCACTTACAGGAGATGGGATTCTTGTCTGCCTCCGCAGTGATCCGATGAGTTGGGGAGTCCCTCCGGGAAAATCCCGGGGGTACCCAAGGGAGTCCACTTCCCAGCGGGTCCTACGGTCAGGCAGAGAGCCGTCCCATCTGGGGTGCCAGATTGTTTCAAAGAACGTCTTCAGAATTTCTTAGTGATTAAGAATTCTTTATTGTCGGCGCCGGGCGTACGGGGGATCCTTCCACCAATCGTACACACCCAGAGGGGCAGATTATCTTATATTTATATAATGAAACAATGAATATTCCATTAACGCCTATACCCTCGCTTCATATGCTAATTAGCTTATCAGTCTTTCACGCTTGCGCAGATTCGTCCAAAAATTGTGGGCCGGGGTCTTTAGAATGTGGGCAGTGGTCTATGGGAGGAAGGCTGTAGGTCTTCCTCATGGTGTACTTTTCACCTTTTGCTCATTTGCAGTGTTCTTATCAGTCTGAGGTAATTTATGCCCTTGCTGGCCATCTGCTTTTCTTGCTTAATTATTTCTTTTACCCTTATCTGTCCTCTCCTGCTGAAGTGTTCCACTAAAGTTTTTCCCATGATTTTGCCACAAACTGAGTTTTGAGGAGCGCTTGCCCTAAAGGGTTGTCTGGATTTACCCCAGAGTACAGCTGAAGGGCTTTCCTCAGTCGTTCCAGCCACTCAGTGGGGCTCTCATCTTTCTTTTGCATTTCATTAAATGCTTTATTGATATTCTGGCCACGGGGTACTGCTTCTCTAATCCCCTGAATTACTATAGTTCTCAGGTCCTGCATATGAGTTTTATGCACCGGATCCTGATTATCCCAATTAGGTCTTTGGAGTGGCCATTTAATATGTGCTTGGGGTCCCTGGGTTTCCTCCCAATCTTCTTCTGACCCATAGACTGGCCAAAAGACATTT
This sequence comes from Falco naumanni, assembly GCF_017639655.2. NCBI lineage: Eukaryota > Metazoa > Chordata > Aves > Falconiformes > Falconidae > Falco > Falco naumanni. The sequence goes on from NC_054079.1 coordinate 25,439,392, forward strand.
TTAGAAATCTTCTTCCCTCCCCATATCTTAGTACAATATTCTATCATTTTCTGCTTATCTTTCTCTAGGGTTCCAGGGAAATATCTCCAATTGTCTAAGATATATGCCAGAGGGGTATTCTTGGGTACAGTAGGTACCCTTCCCATGGGAGTCGAAGGCTTGCTGCCCTTCGCCCCCATCTTCTGGAATATCCACAAACGCTCCCCTTGTTCCTGGCCCAGTCCCTCGCGGGAGATGGGAGACGCAGTACTTAAGAGTCCACACTCGCTTGGTTCAGTATATCGAACCTCTCACTCGTTATATTCCAGGAAACCCAATCCCGCCCGAACGGCAAACCTTGCGAACAAATTCGCAATATACTTACGCGTCCTGCGTCTTCGTCCGGACTCCCGTGCACAGAATTTTTATGGGATTTTACCGGTTTCTCCTTTGCTCATTATTCTAGATTTTAGGTTCGTCGGTAAGGTTGAGTAAGCTGTTGGTCGCGGGGCCGCGAAATGTCGCGGGGCGCCTCCCCGGAGGACCAAAGCCCACCGTTCCTTATCCGAGTCACGGCACCAGAAATTGTTATAAATTGAGACCACAATGGATCATAATCCAATTAAAATTTTATTAATTATAGCAAGTAGAATATGAGCAAAACAGCGCTGGACGGCAGGGGAGTCTGCGCTCCACCAACTGCCGTACTGAGCAGTTCAAACAGTCCCTTTTTATACATCTTTACTTCCATGTTCATGAGGTAGTGGAGTCATGCTTTTGTTGTTAGGGGGGTCGTTTTCTGCCTCCTGCTGGTCTTCCTCCTTTGTCTCATTGCCCTGTTTCTGTCGGTTCCTGGACACCTGGTGGTTATCTTATCTTGCATCAGCGGTGTCTGGTTTAGTTTGTGTATTGCGGTTATCTTATCTTACACGGGCGGTGTCTGGTAGCTGTTTGCTTAAGCGTTTTCATATCTTTTGTTGCCTAAACTTTACATTGAGCTTAACATAAATCTTAATAAACAATACCCTAGTCCATAGTTTCTCACAAGGGGAAAGGTGGACTCAAAGACAAAACTAGCTATGGTGGTTTTTGCGGCAAATGAAGAGACGGGACGCAGCTTGATGCAAGCAAATGTCAATTTATTGTACAGAAGCACGAGGTTTTATACACTTTCAGAAGCTGCGCGTTTTAAACAGATTGGTTCTTGAAGCTAAGCCTTGCATACTAGGCAATCCCTGATTGGTGGTTAACTACCAGCAATTAACAGCAAGGTGTTACCTTTCCTTGGCACCATCCGTCTCCCACTCCCCTGTGCTCTGCAAACATGCCTCATCATGTTAATTGTTGTCTAGACAAGCTCGAGCACATTCCTCTCAGCTAACTGATTGCAGCGCATGGTCCTAGTTTCCAGCCCGCTCCTGCATCTCCCCCTTCCTGTTGCACAAAAAGAACCTTTGAAACCGAACGAGTAAAAACAAGGTATAAGTAATAGAACAAATAAAAAAGGCAACTAAGACATATTATCAGTGTCAAAATAACCCACTGTCTCTGTTCCGTACAATTTTACAATTTCCCCTTTTTGTTTTTGAACAGCTAGTACCAGGTTTGCCATGTTCTGCAGGGCCCTTGCAAACATGACAGCAACCAAGGTAATAGGAAACAAACAATACTGCCAATTGAGTGAATGAATGCCAAAAAGGCTGACATTTTCTCAGATTTTGATAACATGTTGCTGCAATGGGGCGCCTAAAATCCACGCAGCACATACCATCAAAATCCTCACAGCCATGTCCTTGAACCAACAACAAAAAGCAGTGGCAACTTTGACTCACATTCTGAACTGCCTACCAAACAAGGTGATTTAACTCTAATGCTTTCCCTGCTGTTACTCCGGATAAGAGAAGAACCGCTGCGACACGTTCCCATCATAGCCTCCTACTACATTAGCATCTACAGAAAGACAATTATCGACATTCAAAGTGTAAACAATATCATCATCTTTTGGATTAATATTATACATAGGTGGAAGGGCACACCAAACAAGAACTGGTTCAGTCAAAAAGTTCAAAACATAGCATGCCTTCTCTGAACATACCTCTGGGGTCATTCCCTTCATTCCCTCTCTATTTTATGCAAAGAGAAACACTTTTACCATAACAGAGAAGCCCCTATTTACATCTCTGAGCCCAGACACAAACCGCAGCTGTATGCTCCACCAGGGTCAGGGCAGAAATCATTCATGCAGTTACATAGCTATATATCACTACAAGCATGCAGACACCTATTAAACACTATGTAAGAAACTATGGACTAGGATATTGTTTATTAAGATTTATGTTAAGCATAATGTAAGAAACTATGGACTAGGATATTAAGATTTATGTTAAGCATAATGTAAAGACTAGGCGCCAGATATATGAGTAAGGGGTTAACACCTCCACTACATCCAGGATGCTGCTTGTAAAAGAGAAGATAACCGCCAGACAGAAACAAGACAGAAGACCCCATATAAAGATATATGAGTAAGGGGTTAACACCTCCACTACTTCATAAACACGAAAGTAAAAAGTATAAAAAAGGACTGTTTAAACTGCTCAGGGCGGCAGTTGGCGGAGCGCAGACTCCCCTGCCGTCCAGCGCTGTCTTTGCTCATATTCTACTTGCTATAATTAATAAAATTTTAATTGGATTATGATCCATTGTGGTCTCAATTTATAACAATTTCTGGTGCCGTGACTCGGATAAGGAACGGTGGGCTTTGGTCCTCCGGGGAGGCGCCCCGCGACATTTCGCGGCCCCGCGACCAACAGCTTACTCCAACCTTACCGACGAACCTAAATTCTAGAATAATGAGCAAAGGAGAAACCGGTAAAATCCCATAAAAATTCTGTGCACGGGAGTCCGGACGAAGACGCAGGACGCGTAAGTATATTGCGAATTTGTTCGCGGGTTTTGCCGTTCGGGCGGGATTGGGTTTCCTGGAATATAACGAGTGAGAGGTTCGATGTACTGAACCAAGCGAGTGTGGACTCTTAAGTACTGCGTTTCCCATCTCCCGCGAGGGACTGGGCCAGGAACAAGGGGAGCGAGTGAGTGTATGTTTGTGGATATTCCAGAAGATGGGGGCGAAGGGCAGCAAGCCTTCGACTCCCATGGGAAGGGTACCTACTGTACCCAAGAATACCCCTCTGGCATATATCTTAGACAATTGGAAATATTTCCCTGGAACCCTAGGGAAAGATAAGCAGAAAATGATAGAATATTGTACTAAGATATGGGGAGGGAAGAAAATTTCTAAAAATGTCTTTTGGCCAGTCTATGGGTCAGAAGAAGATTGGGTAAGACAGCAATTAAACCTCTGGGTTAATAATAAAAAACCCCTTAACCCGGAGGAGAGTCAATATGCGGAGGTGTGGCTAGAAAGACCGGGAGCTAGACTTTACCCGCTGAATGAAATAAAAACAAAACAAAAGAAAAAGAAGGAAGAGTTAGACGAAACCCTTCTAACCCCCCCTCCTTACATTCCTCCTCCTGCTCCTGCAGAGGTCCCCAGAGCACCCACTCCCCCACCAGAATCGGAACAAGAGTCTCCCCCTCTTCCTAGACGAGTAACTAGAAGTCAAAAAGGGGCAGCTCAGATGTACCCCCTAAGGGAAATGCCCATGGGGGGACCTCAACCTGTGATCGGATATATTTCTGTGCCTCTAAATTCGGCTGACCTACGAGATTTTAAAAGGACCGAGATAGGAAACTTAATTGAGGACCCACTCGGAGTGGCAGAAAGATTAAATCAATTTTTGGGACCAAATCTTTATACTTGGGATGAGATGCAATCTATCCTTGGTCAATTATTTACTACCGAGGAAAGAGATATGATTAGACGAGCAAGAATGAGACTGTGGGATGCTCAGCATGCCCAGGGATCCCAAGCAGATATTAAATGGCCACTCCAAAAACCTAATTGGGATAACCAGGATCCGGCGCATAGAACTCATATGCAGGACCTGAGAACTATAGTAATTCAGGGGATTAGAGAAGCAGTACCCCGTGGCCAGAATATCAATAAAGCATTTAATGAAATGCAAAAGAAAAATGAGAGCCCCACTGAGTGGCTGGAACGACTGAGGAAAGCCCTTCAGCTGTACTCTGGGGTAAATCCAGACAACCCTTTAGGGCAAGCACTCCTCAAAACTCAGTTTGTGGCAAAATCATGGGAAGATATCAGAAAGAAGATTGAAAAGTTAGAAGACTGGCAGAATAGAGGGTTGGATGAATTATTGAGGGAAGCTCAGAAAGTTTACGTAAGGCGGGAAGAAGAGAGCAGCAAGCGACAAATAAAAATGATAGTAGCAGCAGTCAGAGAGGATCACAAAGGGCAAACTGGTGAACACAGATCCGCTGGAACAAAACAAGGGAATGTAATAGTAAAAAAGGAACAGAGATGTTGTTTCTACTGTGGAAAGAAGGGACATATAAAAAAGAATTGCAGAGAAAGGATCAGGGATGAGGAAATATTGAAAACGGAATAGGAAAGTCAGGGGCTTTATATTTTAGGGGACCGGAGTCATCATGAGCCCTTGATAAAATTAAAAATAGGACCCCATAAACAAGAGTTCACCTTTTTAGTAGACACTGGAGCTGAGAAATCAACTATTAAGCAAATACCTAAGGGATGTAAAGTTTCCCCTGAAAAAGTACAAGTAATTGGGGCAAAAGGAGAACCCTTTAAAGTAAGCAAAATCAAAAATGTGGTATTCGAAACTAAAAATAAATTTGGAATGGGTGAACTCTTGCTCGTCCCTGAAGCAGAATTTAATCTGTTAGGACGAGATTTAATTGTTGAATTGCAATTAGAAATTAAAGTAAAAAATCAAGAGCTAACAGTATCTGCTTATCCTTTGACAGTGGATGATCAAAAACAAATTAACCCTGATGTCTGGTACTCTCCGGACACAATTAGTAGACTGGAAATCCCACCGATTAAAATCCAAATTTCCGAACCCCACATACCTGTGAGGGTAAAGCAATATCCCATATCCCTAGAAGGACGGAGGGGATTAAAACCAGAAATTGATCGATTGTTAGCACACGGAATCTTAGAGCCTTGTATGTCACCCTTTAACACTCCCATTCTGCCTGTAAAGAAACCAAATGGGAAATATCGGCTCGTACATGATTTAAGGGAAATAAACAAAAGGACTATCACCCGGTTCCCTGTAGTAGCAAATCCATACACACTGCTAAGCAAGCTAGGACCCCATAAATCCTGGTATAGTGTGGCAGATTTAAAGGATGCCTTTTGGGCCTGTCCACTGGCAGAAGAATGCCGTGATTATTTTGCCTTTGAATGGGAAGACATAGAGACAGGCCGTAGACAGCAATTAAGGTGGACCGTGCTCCCCCAAGGGTTCACTGAGTCCCCTAATCTGTTTGGACAGGCCCTGGAAGAGCTCTTAAAAGAATACCAGGTACAAACGGGAAACGTGCTGTTACAGTATGTAGATGATCTGCTTATAGCAGGAAATAATAAGGAGGATGTAAGAAAAGAAAGCATTCGACTCCTAAATTTTCTTGCACAAAAGGGCCTACGGGTATCACAAGAAAAGTTACAATTTGTGGAGGAAAAAGTGAAATATTTGGGGCATTATTTGTTTAACGGCAAGAAGATATTAGATCCAGAGCGCATTAAAGGAATTCTGGAATTACCTATGCCTGTCACTAAGAGGCAAATTCGGCAGGCATTAGGGCTATTTGGGTATTGTAGGCAATGGATAGAAAACTACAGCTTTAAAGTTAAATTCTTATATGAACAACTGTCTAAAGACAAAATACCCAAGTGGACCCCTCAGGATCAAGAGCAGTTTGCCAGTCTCAAAAGGGAGCTAAGTCAAGCACCGGTTTTAAGCCTCCCAGATTTAAAGCGGCCATTCCATTTATTCGTTAACATACATGAAGGAACGGCATTCGGAGTATTAACTCAGGAATGGGCAGGACAAAAGAAACTGGTGGCATACTTATCAAAGCTGTTAGACCCTGTGAGCAGGGGTTGGCCGAGTTGTTTACAAATTATTGTTGCTGCTGCCTTATTACTTGAAGAAACGAATCATATTACCTTTAATGGAGAAGTTGTCCTATATGCACCTCATAATATAAGGGGGGTGCTTCAACAAAAAGCAGAAAAATGGCTTACAGATAGCCGACTGCTAAAGTATGAGGGAATACTCATAGAATCTCCAAAACTATCCCTAAGGACTATCAAAGCGGTTAACCCTGCAGAATTTTTATACCCAGGGGAAAGTACTGAGTTAGTACATAATTGTCTTCAAACAATTGAACAACAGACACGCATTAGACCAGACTTAGAAGAAGAAGAACTACAATGTGGAGAAGTACTATTTATAGATGGGTCATCACGAATAGTGGAAGGTAAACGATTGTCTGGATATGCCATCATTAAGTCAGAGAAAGGAGAATTTAAGACAATAGAATCAGGCCCCCTAAGTGCCAGCTGGTCGGCTCAAGCCTGTGAGCTGTATGCATTGTGGAAAGCATTAGAGTCACTGAAGGGAAAGGATGGAACTATATATACAGACTCACGCTATGCGTTCGGAGTAGTACACACTTTTGGGAAAATATGGGAGGAAAGAGGATTCGTTAACTCACAGGGAAAAGAACTAATACACCCAGAATTAATTCGGCGAGTTCTGGGGGCATTAAAAATGCCAAATAAAATAGCAGTTGTACATATAAAGGGACACCAGCGAGGTACAAGTTACCAAGTTAGGGGAAATAATGCAGCTGATACAGAAGCAAAACGAGTGGCAGGCAATTATAGTACGATTTTAACTATACAACAAATGCCTGTTAATAAAAATTTGAGCTTTGAGTCTATAGAAAAGGAAAAACTAGAACAAATGGGAGCTAAGGAACAGGATGGTAAGTACATATTGCCAGATGGGAGAGAAGTTTTACCAAAGGGCATAGCACTCGAAATATTTTCAAAAATACACAGTAAAACACACTGGGGAACCCAGGCGTTAGTTAATCATTTTAATCAACTGTTTGCCTGTATAGGTGTATATAATGTAGCAAAAGCAGTTACAGCAGCCTGTGAGACCTGTCAAAAAGTAAACCGAAACAACATGAGGCAAAAATCTCTTGGAGGACGTTCCCCAGCATACAGACCCTTTTCACACATGCAGGTGGATTTTACTGAATTACCTAGAGTAGGGCGTTACAAATATCTCTTAGTACTGGTAGATCATTTAACACATTATGTTGAGGCTTTTTCTACCTCCAGGACAACAGCTAACCAAGTTACTAAAGTGCTACTTGAACACATTATACCTCGATATGGAGTACCTGAAGTAATCGACTCAGACAGAGGAACACACTTTGTGTCAAAAATTGTTAAAGAACTAACAGAAAGCTTGGGTATTAAGTGGGAATACCATACGCCATGGCATCCACAAAGTTCGGGAAAAGTTGAAAGGATGAATGGGGAAATAAAAACTATTTTAACTAAATTAATGATAGAAACCAAATTATCATGGATTAAGTGCCTACCCATGGCACTATTAATTCTCAGAACTAGACCCCGAGCGGATGTGGGAATATCAGCATTCGAAATGGTGTATGGAATGCCCTATAGAATTGAAAGCCCACAAACAAATATTTTAATTCGAGACCATACGATTAATGAATATGTTTTACAATTAGCAGAACATCGTAACAAGCTTTGGGAACGCGGACTGATTGTGCAACGACCCCCGTTGGACTTAAAAATTCATAATCTTAAACCTGGGGACTGGGTATTGGTTAAAACGTGGAAAGAAGAAACCCTAAAACCCAATTGGGAGGGACCTTATCTTGTTTTGCTTACAACAGAAACAGCTGTCCGGACTGCTGAGCGTGGATGGACTCATGCCAGTCGCATTAAAGGCCCAGTGACGAGACCCCACTGGAAAGTAATTAGTACACCAGGTGACACCAAGATAACATTGAGAAGATAAAGTTATGATAGAGATTTTACTTGATTATTTTGACGCATTACCTTTTGGTATAAAGTGTGTATTGTTGTTTACATTTGCTATAGTTATCTCGCTTTTTATCTATTATATATGGAAATGTAAGAAGTGTAATTGCTAAGCTCATGCAGCCATATGATATATGCATTTTGGATATACGAATTAGGTGTAATAATTTGAACTGCAATTGTTATCCATTTGCTTATTTTAAATGTAAGGTATGCCAGGATAAATGGTGGACACACTGTGAATTCGGATACCCTCCGGCAGGAGTTTGCACACAGTGTTAGAAAAATTCAAAGAACTCTCACTAAGTGGAGACTAAAACAATTAGAGTCTGGAAAAAAAAAAAAAAAAAAAAAAAAAAATTATTCAGGAATCCCAAGAGTGGTGGGAAATTTTTGCTAAAGAAATAAACCCTCAATATTATTGTTACCACTCCAACGAACCAGTCCCCTTTATAGCTGAAATCTTGGCTATAAAATGCAGAAGGGAAGTACTAACCGTGTTTTGCTTTGCCCCATTAGTTAAAGCTGCAAAGTGGGAAGCCTATATAAACAGGCAGAAAGCCTAAAGCAGCTGTTCTCCTGAAGAATTCCCTTGCTGCCGTGAAGATGATACACCCCGTGGCTCGAAGCAACCGAGTCGACGGGCAAGGCAGAGGAGGAACAAACTGTGGAGAAAAGAACCAGAACAATGGGACAATAAAGCAACAATGGCCGAACTTCCCCAGGACTGGTAAAAATATACTTAAATTGGCAAAATTGATAGACACCCTTTTTCCTGGTATACTGTTAGTTTTGTTATTAATAATAACCAAAGCAAAAGGGGGAAACCCACATGAACCATTTAAGTGGGAACTAATATCTTGGGAAGGAACGAAAACAATAGCCACTTTTAGCAACCCAGGGCCACCTGAATTCGTAGTGAAACTTTGTGATTTAGTACCAATACCTTGTGAAAAAGGACCTCCATTTTATTTATGCCCGGCCTCTGGACAGCCTTACTGTCATTATCCCGGACACTATTATTGTGGTTATTGGGGATGTGAGACAATAGCCTCGGGCTGGACAGTAAAGGCTCCTGATAAATATATAAAAGCAACCTGGACTCCTAACGGATGTGTACCTGAACAAACAGGTGTAGATCTTACAGGTCTGCGTGACGTGGATTATGTAGCTCCACGTAACAAGAAAGTCTGTACTCGCATCAAATTTCAAGTATTGCATCCCCTAGAAGACGAATGGTTAGTAGGACGAACATGGGGAATACGTGTCTATGCAGGAATTCCTAAAGATTGGGGAGGGCATTTTCTCATAAGAAAAATTAAAATACCACATGATTCACTCCCTGTTGGGCCGAATAAAGTATTGAATTCACCCACTTTCCCTAAGAAAAAGATTGTCCCCACAAGTGTTACAACCACTCGTCCAAATTCCCTATCAGTAACAGATAGAACAACTAATGACACGGTGACTGAGTCCTCTTTAGTTAGAGATTCAGGAGTGTCAGAATCCAAAGACCCCTTATGGGATTTAATGCAAGCCTCTTATCGTGCCCTTAATGAAAGCAAACCAAATTTAACTAAGGAATGCTGGTTATGTTACAATGTTAGACCACCATATTTTGAGGCAATCGGAGTACCAGGTAGGATTCAATGGTCTAGTGGTTCAAACCCACAAGAATGTCCATGGGATGACCAGAAGAACCATACGCAAGGAATTACTATTCAATTGGTAACAGGTCAAGGAAAATGTATAGGTACAGTGCCCGAAAAATATCAGCCTTTGTGTAATCAAACAATCACTAAAGCTAACATAAAGAAACATAAGAATCAAAATGACAAATGGGCTATCCCGACACCAGGAGCTAAATGGGTTTGTTCAGACATCGGAGTAACGCCTTGCCTATCCCTAAACGTGTTTAATCAATCTCAGTTTTGTGTACAGGTGATTATTGTTCCTCGTCTGATTTATCACACCTCTGAGGAGGTGTTACGCCACTTTGAAGGAGACCTGAACAGACAAAAACGAGAGCCAATTACAGTGGTAACCCTAGCTACACTGCTGATAGCGGGCGGAGTTGGAGCAGGTACAGGCATAGCCTCCCTAGTAAAAGGTCAGGAATTACAAAGTTTGCAGATGGCTGTAGATGAGGATTTAGCAAAAATAGAACAATCTATCCAAAATTTAGCCACTTCAGTAAAGTCTTTATCAGAAGTAGTGCTGCAAAATAGAAGAGGATTAGATCTATTGTTTTTAAAGGAAGGAGGGTTATGTGTAGCTCTCAATGAAGAATGTTGTTCTTTTGCTGACCATACGGGAGTAGTCCAGGACACCATGTCTGAACTCCGGAAAAGGTTAGATCAACGTAAGAAAGATCGTGAGGTGGGCAGGTCATGGTATGAAAACTGGTTTAATGTTTCACCTTGGCTAACTACTTTGTTGTCTGCTTTAGCAGGACCGCTTATTATATTGATTCTGGGACTTATATTTGGGCCTTGTATATTACGCTATATTTTACACTTTATTAGAGAACGATTTGACATAGCTAAATTGCTTATTTTAACTATGAGGTCTAGGGCAAAATATAAGAGTGTATCTATTAATGAGGATGAAGATTGTTGCGAATGCGTTATGCCACGTGAAAATTGTGCCTATTGTAATTGTGAGGTATTACCTTGTGAGTGTTATGATAAATGTTGGGATTGTGGAAAAAGGTTTATTTGCAGTGCCGAGAATGAAAGTAGCATCTAATAAACAATAATAGGATAAAAAGAAAAAGGGGGGATTGTAAGAAACTATGGACTAGGATATTGTTTATTAAGATTTATGTTAAGCATAATGTAAGAAACTATGGACTAGGATATTAAGATTTATGTTAAGCATAATGTAAAGACTAGGCGCCAGATATATGAGTAAGGGGTTAACACCTCCACTACATCCAGGATGCTGCTTGTAAAAGAGAAGATAACCGCCAGACAGAAACAAGACAGAAGACCCCATATAAAGATATATGAGTAAGGGGTTAACACCTCCACTACTTCATAAACACGAAAGTAAAAAGTATAAAAAAGGACTGTTTAAACTGCTCAGGGCGGCAGTTGGCGGAGCGCAGACTCCCCTGCCGTCCAGCGCTGTCTTTGCTCATATTCTACTTGCTATAATTAATAAAATTTTAATTGGATTATGATCCATTGTGGTCTCAATTTATAACAACTAGATAACCATGTTTATCTTTCCTATTCTCCTTCACAATACCTAGCTGTTCTCTCATCTCTTGTTAGGCCAAATAATTCTCCAGTTTCCTCTCCTATCTCTCTCTTCAGACATTCTCTATCCTCCCCTTTTTTGCTTGTTAATTGCGAGGAGGCAAAGGGTGTGTGTAGCTGGGTGACCATGACCTGATTTATGTTACAATCAACTAAACACTGGATACAGAAAAAAAAAAGTATGGGAGACATAAGGCAAACATCAATAAGGTGGTTAAAGATAATTATAATAAATCCTGTAATACTTTTGAGTCATGGCCCAAAGTTTCCCAGCCGTGAGAAGAGACCAAAGGCATCCCGCCCCTGGCTCTGTTGCAGATCTTTGGTTTAAGGCTTTTAAGTTTTATATACTTTTGTAAATTAATTGACAGTGGTCACTCAGATTCACGTAACACATCCTATCAAAATCTTCACACTTGTGTCCCTGTGCTAATAATAAAAATCAATAGTAACTCGGTTCTGTAGCAACATATGATGGACAGAATCAACATCTGTTAATAAGCCAGAAAAAAAAGAACAGTATTTGTAGTATTACTTTCTTTAGCAAGCTAGCAGCCTAATTTACTAAGCAAGTTAAAAGCGTGTACTATTCTTACAGAAGAGATTAGAGAAGCAAAAATCTGTTATGCTGCATTCCAGAACTCAGCCTGAGAATTACAGTCTGCTGTGAGTTCTGCGTTACAATCATTTGACACATGTTGGGGTTGCGATTGTGAAAGTTGCCTGTTTACAATTTTCCTTGGCATTATCACAGCTAGTTGTTTTAAAAGCAACCCTCGAGCTTCCTTATGTTCGACTTGTTGCAAAATATTCTGAAGCCAATCAATCAAGTTAGTATTAAAGTTAGTGACTCTCTAGGACCCTGCAAGACTGTGGCAAGACTCCCGCATCCTGACTGCCTTAATAGCCATCTCATTCATTTGCAAACAGTTGTCCCTGGGATACCTTGCCTGAGTCACAGAATCGGCACAGTTAATTTTCTCCAGCCAACTGCTCATAGTTAACAGCAATTCCCCGATTAAGGTTTTCAGTCAAGGCCACTACACATAGCTCACAAAAATCAAATAACCACATCATATACTGTATCAGTTAGTACCATACAAAGCAATAACTTCCAATGATGCAGTGTGAGTGTATAAGGCTCTGCCATCACTTCAAGAAGGGACATAGCAAATGTGCTATGAATCCTCCCTTCCCGCACTGCTTTGCTTAACTCTTTAACAGCCTCATATTGCACAGGCTGCCACTCTGCAGGTTGATTTGTCTGACAAAATACTGAACATGCCATAGTGACTCCCAAATCCCCTCGCTTAAGCACTTCCCACTTGCATTCCTGCCACCGATCCCTCAGACCCCCTTTCACCCTCCCCAAAAATACAGTCAATGCATCAGGAGAGACAAGGGGGTGGGGGAAAGGTCTAGCTCCTTTTCCAGATCTATAGGACCTGGATCAAAAGGTTTATCAGTGTCAATGGAATCATTGTCCGAGTTGTCCTGTTCCCGTGCTTGGTCCTGTGTTGTGAGGGTCGCTGCAATCAGTGACAGAAGCTTTGGGGGCAGAGGAGGCGTGGACGGAATCGCCATCGCTGACGGTGTCTTGAGAAGGGTCGCGCTGTCGCTGGAATTTACAGCTTCCTCTGGTTTAGCACCGTTAGTAGAATTAGTCCACACTTGGCAAAGAGTAGTCAGAATTTGCCACCAAGATGCTAAATGCATTCCCGACACGGAGTTCCCCTCCGCGGCAGCATCATACAATTGGCTGCTGTATGTACACACTTTCATTCTTTCAAAGTCTCTAAAGTTTCTTGGCTGCTCACCTGTCTCGATGAATACAGGTGTTATCCTCGGGGTTTAGGTTGTCCGCCTGGTCCAGACAGCAAGACGATCGTTCAGCCAAGCCGTCTCCTCCGGAACGCAGCCCTCTTCCACGAGCTGTCTTTTTTCCGTCCTTATTCTTCCAAGGCTTCGGAACACCACCATAGGGGTCACCATTTGAGGAGACTGAGGCACGGACTCCCTGATCTGACTAGAAGACCCTTCATGAGTCCACATATGTCTCTTTCTGGGGACGAAGCCTGATTCCCCATTACGGATTTCCCACAGCTCACCTCTCAACTCCGGAGGGATTTCTGCCGGCTCCTGCTTCCTTTCAGCAGATCAGTCAAAGTTCTGTGGGATTCGCTGCATGTCGCTCAGATAGGCGATTCAAGAGCCCTTCACGTCAGATCCTTAAACGCATCACGTCGGGATCTTGCGGCGAATGAAGAGACGGGACGCAGCTTGATGCAAGCAATTGTCAATTTATTGTACAGAAGCACGAGTTTTTATACACTTTCAGAAGCTGCGCGTTTTAAACAGATTGGTTCTTGAAGCTAAGCCTTGCATACTAGGCAATCCCTGATTGGTGGTTAACTACCAGCAATTAACAGCAAGGTGTTACCTTTCCTTGGCGCCATCAGTCTCCCACTCCCCTGTGCTCTGTAAACATGCCTCATCATGTTAATTGTTGTCTAGACAAGCTCGAGCACATTCCCCTCAGCTAACTGATTGCCATGCATGGTCCTAGTTTGCAGCCTGCTCCTGCAATGTCAGAAATGTAAATAAGGAATTTACCCTTCTAAATACAACCATGTGCTTTAATTCACGGGAACGTTGGCACAATTTTACCTTAACCGAGCCCATCTTTATAATATGCCTAGGAAAGAAATCCCCAAAAACAGCTCTGACTTATAAGATCAAAATAACAATCATGCTAACCGCTGTTCCTACCACCACCACAGTTACAACAACCCCATTAACGCTTGATCTTAAATTAACTAAACCAAATCCAAAAATTTATACAATTGGACCATATGTAATCAGAAATACAGGTCAGCAACAAATGTTGTTTAACCCAGAATGGTCTCTGAAAAGAATAGAGTTACAAATACAAGTCAATGTTTCTGATGTTAAGCCATCCTGTTCCCCCTTCTTACGAACCTCTTATGAGGGATGGACAACTTGGTTAAGAAAAAGGGGAAATATTTATCAAAACAGAACAGTGAGAGATGTAACTGGAACGTTGGGAACAGGACTCGGAGTATTAAATTCCATAGACTCAGAGGTGATAATGAATAAACTAGCCGCCACCACGGCCGATCTATCAAAACTACAACAACCACTAAAATCTTCATTATTGGCATTAGGGGCGCACCAATGGTTGATATTTAAGGTACTCCCCAGGTGGGAACAAATAAACATGGAAGATCATCAACTCATCACTAAGGCATTAGGTGGTTTACAGGACGACGTCGCCCTGGCTCTAAGTTGTATCCAAGCCCAAATGTGGATGCAATCAATAGCTGCATCCATAATAAGAGAAGGAGAGGAAGGTATATTTCCTACGGAAATTCAAAAGATGGTTTGGGACAATGCTACGGAGGTAGAAAGAAAACTCCAGTCATGGTGGAGTATGGTGAACTTTACCTACGACCCCAACACACACACCATCACAGCTTTTGTATTAACCATACATAATGCAGTAATAATTACCATACACCCCATTGTAGCCCTTGGAATTAACCATAATGGGGTGCTCCTATACCCTTTTGAACATAGAACATGGGCCAGAAAGACAGGCAACAAGTGGCAAACAGTAGATTTAGAATCTTGTATTATGCGAGAGCAGCAGGGCTTCCTCTGTGAAAGCAATACTATAATGGCTCAGGATACTTGTTTAGATACAGATCAGAAAATATGTCATTTCGAGGCCCGACCAAATGCAAACTTGAAAACAGTAATTATATATGCAGGGAAGGGATGTGCGTGTTTGAGAACTAAGTGTAACACAATAACTGTAGATGGGGAGGTAAAGGAGACTGCACAATATTCAAATTACTGTATCTGTAATTTTACATCTAACTTTACCCTATCACAGGTGATAATTCCTACCCCCATAGGACTAAATATAAGTAGTATAAAAGAACTATTAAAACATGCAGATTTACAACGTATACTGGAAGAAACCAAAGAAAAGGGACATGAAACTCTTCTTATGATCCATCATGATGTAGAGGGGATCAAGAAAGTTTTAAAAAGGTAGAACAGGATGGAAACCATAATTGGTGGGATACTCTCTTTGGCTGGTCACCTTCTGCAACAGGAATTCTTAACACTATGGTACACCCCATTGTGATCTTATTGATCAGTTTAGGAATTTCCTTAATACTAACCATTATGTTATATTTGTGGGTTTGGAGAATGTTTAAAAGGGTAACTGTTGGGGCTTTTGCTGTATTGAATGATTATACTGAACTTTGAAGCAAGTGGAAAAATACTGAAGAAATAAGACGAGGGCACGATCAGAACAGTGGAATGAAGAGGGAGGAACAAATTGCAGGTGCTTGCACAAAACCAGGGCCAGCAGGATGCGATAAGAGGAGCTGGGAAACAGCAGAAAAGAGCCTACGTGCCTGAAAAAGTAGAAACAGAAATCTTGCCAATAAACAATTGTTAACCAATCATATTATTATACGCTTGTAAAATAGCCAATCATATTATCACACGCTTATAGAGTGCCTTATAAAAGTGTACCTGGTTTGTACAATAAACGGATCAGATCTTGAACTCCATGAGTATTTGAATCTGACTCCCGCTCGCCTGAAATGCCCGCAGCATCTGGTGACCCCGACGTGTGGATCGGTCGAAAAGTCAGGAGGATTCGTTAAGGATCGTGTTACAATCTGCGGAGCCGGCGAGGATCCTGCTGCCAGAGGAGAGAGAGCTGGGCGCCCGAAGAAAGGCGGAACGTGCACGGCTGACCGGTGAGTCAGGAAATTTAAGCAGGATGGGAATCACTGCATCAGTGGTGGAAAAAGCAATCGTAGACAGTTTGATGAAACTGGCAGAGAAAACTGAAATGCCAGTCTCACGGCAGGCAGTAATTGATCTGCTATGTTGGAGTCGCCACCGTGGTTTCCTTGCTTCTACGCAAGATGTATATAATAATGAAACATGGAAGAAAGTGGGAGAGGACTTGTGGGAATCTGTGCAAGTCGGGACTAAGGGGGTAAAGACTTTGGCTCGCACGACAGTTTTGAGGAGACGCCTGCCCTTCTTCCTCTAACAAAAGGGGCTATTTAAAAAAAAAAAAAAAGAATGAGAAAAGGATGAGAGATATTCCAATGCTATCTAGAGGGAGGGAGTGCTAAGTTTCATTGCTGGAGAAGATCGGATGGTCACAAGAACATGAATCACCTACAAACCTGCAAGACCACCACATTCCAGGCAAAGGACTGATAAGCTAATTAACATACGAAGCGGGGTTTAGGTAACGAATATGTATAGGCGTTAATTGAATATTCATTTGTTTCATTGTATTTGTTTCATTGTATAAATGTGGGATGGTTTGTCACTTCGGGTATGCACGCTTGTGGAGGAGCGATCCCCCGTGCATCTGCACGCAATAAACATACCTACTTTATAACTTTCGAGTTATAGAGTCAAATTCCGCACGTCAGTTTTGGCGAGCCAGGCAGGAGGATTTCTGCTCGGCTGAGGGACCAGCTGCGGAGCGGACGCTCCTAGGCGCGCCCCGGGAGATTTCCTCGGAGGAGCCTCCTCTTCTCAGCTGTTCACCCGGGAGCAGAAGAGAAACCCCTGGATCCACGGATAAAACGGTATGTTTAGTAACGGGGCGGCTGGTGAGACGCACGGAGACGTCCGGCGCGCAGCCCCCAGGAGGAAAGAAAAAAAAAAAAAAAAAAAAAAAGGGGGGGGAAGCTAAAAACTTCCTTTAGGTTGTCTTAAGAATTGGGGAATTCCTAGAATGTAACAACTGAAATAGCGCTCTGTGTCTTGTTTGTTCTATGTGTTGTCTTGTTACATGTTCAAAACTCGGAGTTATGAAATGTATGTTGAAAAATAATAATATTCTGGTAATTCGTAGCAAATAGCGGAAAACTTAACACTCTGCTTCAAACCAGGAAAAATGTGGTTTTTGTTTGTTGTTTGTTTTTTGGCAATTGTTCATTGAAATGCATGCTTTGTGAACTGTCAGTGTTTCTAAAAGTTGTACATAAGTGCACGGTACCGTATAACATACTGCTTGTGTGACTGAGGACTGCCCGGAGAGTGTGAATGGTGTGATTGAGATGCGCATTTTGATTTTCAGTGTATAGCTTAATTATTTTGACTGAGTGTGAGTGCAAGAGTGCTTGAGACATGCGTTTGAGTGCAATATAAACAAGGAGCTGTATCCGTGTTTCCGACCTTGGGTGGCTAAGGCGACCGGAGAAAAAGTAATTAAAATTGTAAAATGGGAAATGGAAGGAGTAAGCCCTGTGAAAAATCGCCCTTGGGTTTCATAACACTCTCCTGCAATTAATGTTGTTTCTGAGGAGAGGGGGAAAATGGGACGAAGTATCCACCGACAGCT
The DNA here is from genome assembly GCF_017639655.2 of Falco naumanni. NCBI lineage: Eukaryota > Metazoa > Chordata > Aves > Falconiformes > Falconidae > Falco > Falco naumanni. Next base: position 25,457,084 of record NC_054079.1, read on the forward strand.
GGAGGAGTTAAGAGATCGTATACATCAAGTTAAAAAAAGGTTCTTCAGGTATAGATGCGTGGTTTGCTTCTTTGGGCATTGGAGGGTGATTGAGGGATTTACTGAAACAAGGTCTGTCTATATTGTTGTTTGTTATTCTTTTGTTACTTTTAGTGCCTTGCCTTTTGTATTAATGCTGTATTTAAAAAGAAAGGGGGAGGTGTTGGGGCTCTTGCTGTGTTGATATTGTTGTTTGTTATTCTTTTGTTACTTTTAGTGCCTTGTCTTTTACAATGTTTCCAAAGTTGTGTGGAACGCAGTATTAATGCTGTATTTAAAAAGAAAGGGGGAGGTGTTGGGGCTTTTGCTGTATTGAATGATTATACTGAACTTTGAAGCAAGTGGAAAAATACTGAAGAAATAAGACGAGGGCACGATCAGAACAGTGGAATGAAGAGGGAGGAACAAATTGCAGGTGCTTGCACAAAACCAGGGCCAGCAGGACGCGATAAGAGGAGCTGGGAAACAGCAGAAAAGAGCCTACGTGCCTGAAAAAGTAGAAACAGAAATCTTGCCAATAAACAATTGTTAACCAATCATATTATTATACGCTTGTAAAATAGCCAATCATATTATCACACGCTTATAGAGTGCCTTATAAAAGTGTACCTGGTTTGTACAATAAACGGATCAGATCTTGAACTCCATGAGTATTTGAATCTGACTCCCGCCCGCCCGAAATGCCCGCAGCAGGTAACGCTTATGTATGATGCTTTATATCATTCGGGAAGACTGCTTAAGTAAAAGAATTTACTTAGTTTGATAGAAAAGGGGGGATTGATATGGAGAAATAGTGTGAAATGGGGACAATGGACATCGATTGTGATTGTATATGTCTGCCCAGGAATGTGGGTATGGTGACTAGTCATGGGTGCGATGTCTGGTCACATAGGCACACAGCTTTGAGGAGACGCATACATTTTTGAGGAGACGCCTGCCCTTCTTCCTCTAACAAAGGGGAGCCCTGTACGTTAGGGAGTGTTTCAACTGTCTAGAGCTTGACTATGGTGATGATAGGGTTGAGTGTTTATGGGTAAGAATCAGGGGGAAGGCCAACAAGGCAGATATCCTGGTGGGAGTCTGTTATAGACCACCCAACCAGGATGAAGAGGCAGATGAAATATTCTATAAGCAGCTGGGAGAAGTCTCACAACAGCTAGCCCTTGTTCTCATGGGGGACTTCATCTTACCAGATGTCTGCTAGAAATACAGTACAGTGGAGACATAGTCCAGGAGGTTCCTGGTGTGGAAGATATTAAAGGAGAAAAATCACACAGATGTGGGTACCACTAGGCTTGCTTTAATCACAACTCAGAGTTGGGCCACCACCACAGTGAGTGACAGAGAACAAAAAAATGAAGCACAGCTTACATACACTAATCAGATTATTAGTCAATATTCAAAGTTTTCAGCAGTTTTTTTTGGTCTTGTCAGTTCTGCAAATCCATCATCTGATCCTATCCCAGTTGATTCATCTATTCTGGTTGTAGTCTCTGCCTCAGTTCCAAAGTCCTCAGATCATGATCTTCTTTCTGCCTGTTTTAACTCACACAGTTCTTCAAGTGTAGAAGAATGAAGCTGGGTTAATTAGCATTGATAATATACAACTGTGGGTTGGCTTCAGGGACAGCGGGTTGGCTGATGTAGATAAGGTGCAGGTGTGACTTGTTAAGTTAAGGGGTTGAGAGCCAATGAAGAGAGAGCAGATGAGGAAGAGAAGGGGAGAAAGAAAGAAGCAGAGAAAAGAGAAAGAACATGCACCCTGGATGAGGTAAGAGGAGGAGAAGACAGCAAAGGGACTGGTACAAAGTGTATGCTGGCATGAGATGGTAAAAGATCTTGTTGCAGCTTGATAGTTTAGAGAGCACTGTGATACTTGGTGCCCTGTGTGAGGCCCTTCAGATTATGAGACTGAGTGTAACAAGTAGGGACAGTGGTGATGGCTGTGCCAGGGCATGTTTGAAACGGTAATGGTAGTGACCCAATGTAGTGAAGACAGGTGGGAATAGCCTGTGATCCAGATCATGTTGAGATAGGTGGGAAGAGCCTGGGGATCTGGATCAGATACTGGTGAAGGTGAGCCATTGGGATCAAAGAGAAGGAAGCCTGACTGCTATGGAATTAAGAGACTGAGGGTAATGAGCAATAGCGGTGAAGTACACAACTAGATGTAGCAGCAGCCTGCAGTGATGGTGGGTCCAGAGCGGGTCCGGCTAGACAGTGGTGATGGCTGTGCCAGGGGAAGGTGTGGGAACAGTGTGGTGCTGTGAGCGGCTCCTGCTGTTGCTGCTGCTGCTCGGCCTGGTGGTATTGTTGCTAGCATTTATGTGCTCGTTGAAGGTCTTCCCAGTTGAAGAAGAAATGGGCCACCACAAGGATGTTAAGAAGATTTTTCAGGACACAGAATGATGTGTTAGTGCTGTATTCTAGATTTGTTGCTGCTGAAAAATCACTCAGGTTACCGTCCAGTATGATCCAAGAGGCAAAAGGACAAGGCACTATAAGTTCTTCAGAGCCGCCCTCTGAAGAAATCAAAATCCCAGATGCTAAGAAAGCAGTTAAGAAGAAAGGTGATCAACCTGCAGAAGATGAAAAACCCAAGATAAAAATGAAGATGGAATATGAGTATGAGTTCAGGGACAAGTTGTCCAAACTGTATGAAAAGTTTATTTGTAAAAAGGTTGTGATGGTTGGTAAAAACATGAGGTATGAAATGTTAAAAAGGGGATTTGTAGAGGAGTTATAGAGGACTGTATGAAAAATGTATTTGTAAAAAGGTTGTAATGATTGTTAAAAACATAAGGTATGAATTTTTTTTTAAAAAAGGGGGGAAGTGTAGTGGAATGAAGCTGGGTTAATTAGCATTGATAATATACAATGTGGGTTGGCTGATGTAGATAAGGTGCAGGTGTGACTCGTTAAGTAGTTGAGAGCCAGTGAAGAGAGAGCAGCTGAGGAAGAGAAGGTGAGAGAGGAAGAAGCAGAGAGAAGAGAAAGAACACACACCCTGGATGAGGCAAGACAAGGAGAAGGCAGCAGAGGGACTGGCATGAAGAGTATGCTGGTATGAGATGGTAAAAGACCTTCTTGCAGCTTGATAGTTTGGAGAGTGCTGTGACATTCAAGCACACTTAGTCTTTGAACAAGCAATTCCTATTCATCTATATTACTTTTTCTAAAAAATACCTGCATTTCTGAGAGCACCTGTGTATACAAATTGATCATCTATTGTTTCTCTATTGTTCTACTGATTAGCTTGACTGGGTTTTAAACCAATTTTGGATTAGGGCTATACAAGGGCCAAGGTCTGGTTCTGCCATTTAGCAGCTTCAGCACTTCAAATTTCTTAAATCAAAATACATTTTCTTTAACAGAAGTTAACTCCCTTACACAACTGGTGAGTAAGCCAACTAGGGAAGGCACCCTGCTAGACCTGTTGTTTGCAAACAGAGAATGAACTGTGTTTGATGTGGTGGTTAGAGGCCATCTTGGGCATAGAAATCATGATATTATAGAGTTTTTGATTATTGGAGGAGGATGGAGGGAGGTCAGCACAACTGGTATTTTGCAATTCTGGAGGGCAGACTTTGGCCTTTTTAGGGGCTTGGTCAACAAAGTCCCTTGGGTTGTAGTCCTGAAGGGCAAAAGAGGCTAGAAAGGCCTGACATTATTCAAGAAGGAGATCTTAAAGGCACAGGAGAAGGCTGTCCATATGTGCCAAAAGACAAGCCAGCAGGGAAGAAGACCAGCCTGGCTGAACAGAGAGCTTTGGCTGGAACTCGAGGGGGGAAAAAAAGAGAGTTTATGACCTTTGAAGAAGGGGCAGGCAACTCAGGAGGACTACAAGGATGTTGTGAGGCTATGCAGGGAGAAAATTAGAAAGGCCAAAGCCCAACCAGAACTAAATCTGGTTACTGCCATAAAAGACAATAAACAATGTTTCTATAGCTACATTAGCTGCAAAAGGAGGACTAAGGAGAATCTCCAGCCCTTATTAGATGTGTTGGGGAAACACAGTGACAAAGGATGAGGAAAAGGCTGAGGTGCTTAATGCTGCCTTTGCCTCTGTCTTTAATAGCAAGACTAGTTGTTCTCAGGGTACCCAGCCCCCTGAGCTGGAAGACAGGGATGGGGAGCAGAATGAAGCCCCCATAATCCAAGGGGAAATGGTCAGTGACCTGTTTCACCACATAGACACACCCAAGGCTATGGGGCTGGATGGGACCCACTTAAAGGTACTGAGAGAGCTGGTGAAATTCTTCACTGAGTCACTTTCAATCATTTATCAACAGTCCTGGCTAACTGGGGAGGTCCCAGTTAACTGGAGGTTAGTAAATGTGATGCCCATCTACAAGAAGGCCAGGAAGGATTCAGGGAACTACAGGCCTGTCAGCCTGACCTCGGTGCTGAGGAAGATTATGGAGCAAATCTTTTTGAGTAGCATCACTTGGCATGTACAGGACAACCAGGGGATCAGGCCTAGGCAGCTTAAGTTTATGAAAGGCAGGTCCAGCTTGATGAACCTGATCTCCTTCTATGACAAGGTGATCTGCCTAGTGGACAAGGGAAAGGCTGTGGATGTTGTCTACCTGGACCTTAGTAAAGCCTTTTTACACAGTTTCCTACAACATCTTCCTGGAGGAATTGGCTGCTCATGGCTTGGACAGGCATACTCTGCTGAGTTTAAAAAAAAAAAAAACAAAACAACACCCACCCCACCCCCCCCCCCCAAAAAAAAAAAAAAAAAAAAAAAACCAAACCAAAACCAAAAAACAAACCAAACTGTCTGGATAGCTGGGCCTAAAGAGTGGTGGTGAATGGAGTTACATCCAGCTGGTGGCTGGTCACACGTGATGTTCCCAGGGCTCAGTATTGGGGCCAGTTCTGTTTAATGTTTTTATCAATAATCTGGATGAAGGGATCATGTGCACCCTCAGGAAGTTTGCAGATGATACCAAGTGGGGGGGGAAGTGTTGATCTTCTTGAGGGCAGGAAGGTTCTGAAGAGGACAGACTGGATTGATGGGTCAAGGCCAATTGTCTGAGGTTCAACAAGAAGTGCCGGGTCCTGCATGTGGGTCACAACCCCACACAATGCTACAGGCTTGGGGAAGAGTGGCTGGAAAGCTGCTTGGCAGAAAAGGACCTGGGGGTGCTGGTTGACAGCTGTGGTGACACAGGTTGAGGTGGACTGAAAAAACACTGTCTGCATGGTTGGGTTAGGACAAAATGGCTTTTATTGCTTACACAAACTATTTTTATATCTTAGACAGTACAGGTGTCAGACCCTGATAGGTTTTTGTGTCCTTCTGCTTGCTTGCTATTTGCTGTTGCTGTAGGTGCCCGTATGCTGCGGTTCTAAGTTCTGATTCTTCACACCCTGTTTACATACCTGACAATTTGTGGCTGTCTTAAAAGTACACGGCTAAGTCTTTGAAGTCAACTAACTTGTCTGCAGACCCCAACAGACAGCCAGCTGAGCATGAGCCAGCAGTGTGCCCAGGTGGCCAAGAAGGCCAACAGCATCCTAGCTTGAATCAGAAATAGTATGGCCAGCAGGGCTAGGGAAGCAATCATCCCCCTGTACTCGGCACTGGCGAGGCTGCACCTTGAATCCTGTGTTCAGTTTTGGGCTTCTCACTACAACAAAGACATTTAGATGCTGGAATGTGTCCAGAGAAGGGCAATGAAGCTGGTGAAGGGTCTGGAGCACAAGTCTTATGAGGAGCAGCTGAGGGAACTGGGGTTGTTTAGTCTGGAGAAGAGGAGGCTCATGGGAGACCTTATTGCTCTCTACAACTACCTGAAAGGAGGTTTTAATGAGCTGGGTGTTGGTCTTGGTTTTAGTTATTGCTGGCCAGTGTTTACACAGGGTCAAGGCCTCTTCTGCTTCTCACCCCACCCCACCAGCAAGTAGGCTGGGGGTGCACCAGAAGTTGGGAAGGGACACAGCTGGGACAGCTGACCCCAACTGACCAAAGGGATATTCCCTACCATGTGGCATCATGCTCAGCATATAAAGCTAGGGGAAGAAGAAAGAAGAGGGGGAATGTTTGGAGTGATGGTGTTTGTCTTCCTAAGTACTTGTTATGTGTGATGGAGCCCTGCTTTCCTGGAAATAGTACTGAACACCTGCCTGCTGATGGGAAGTAGTGAATTAATTCCTTGTTTTGCTTTGCCTGCTTTTGCTTTACCTATTAAACTGTTTGTATCTTAACCCATGAGTTTTCTCGCTTTTACTCTTCCAATTCTCTTCCCCATCCCACTGTGAGGGGAGTGAACAAGAAGCTGTGTGGTGCTTAGTTGCTGGCTGGGATTAAACCATGACATGAGGTTAACTACATGCCTGTTATCTTGATCATAATACTCAGCAAAATATCTGAGTGGCTTATATAGGTCTAAATGAATAAAGACTTGAGTATAATTATTACTCAGAAAAGATGTTTCCAGAAAACAGATATTGTAATGATATTGTGGTATCTCTTCTTTGAGCGAGTGCTTATTTGATAAAAGTAACTGTGATGTTATATTCTTAAGCTTTGTTTGGCATTTGACCTGGTACAGTAAAAACTTTTAATTAAAAAAGCTAGAAAGATAAAATCAGAATGTCACACAGTAAGTGGACTGAATAATTGGCAGGCCTCAAAACACAGAAGAGGAACAATCAGCAAACACTGGTGTGAGTGATACAAGGATCGGCAGCATCCAAACTCCCTTGCTTTTGAACCGCACTGAAGTGGGAGGCTAGGTGTGGCTGGGTAAGGAGTCTGATATAATTATAACTCAATAACAGCAGACTGTTATTAAACAAGGTATTCTTCATTGCAGTGCTGGAGTAGCACTGGGGATAGCTCCACCATAAGTGCTCCACCAATTTGGTAAACTTTTAGAGTATCATGAAGTTATACGTATTCATAAGATTTCTGAGAACTCATTTACATATACATGGCATTTCTTGGAACTCATTAACATATGCAAATGTATTGTCCATATGTGCAGTCATCTTCCCCTGTGGTCTTAGGGTGGTCTTTGGGGGCCTTCAGATGAAGGCTTGTAGTAGTCTTCACTGTACCCACTGATTGACCTTTACTGCTGCCCAAACTCAGTCCTGGGATCAGTTGAGAGAAAGGCGGGGTAAGAGATAGGGTAGAGTTTAACAATTGTAATAGTCTGTTTAGCTGTTTAGGGTAAAAGTTGTAAAATTTAAGCTGTTTGCCAAATCTTACACGGTTTGCTTGGGTACTGTGATAAGGTGTACGGGAGTAAAGGGCTTCATGACCATATAAGTCCAAAGAAAGATTACAACCTTGCAAGAACAAGCCAAAGCTGGTTCTGCGGTTTGGACAAAGAGCAGGACGTTACTGAGCCTGCGCCAGATGTGGGGGTCACGAGGAAGACTCACCTGCCTTCATCCTCAGGACCCCTGACGACCACCACCGGGGGACACTGCGCAAACTCAGTCGGGAGAGAGATATGGAAATGACTTGCAGAACTAATTTTAATACAAAGCGGGGATAGGTAATGCATATGTATAGGTGTATTACATCATATTATGAATATGTAATGAGTTGTCTTATAAAAACAGAGCAAGTTTTCGTATCAGGCGCGCATGGTTTTGGCGGGACTACTCCCCCGTGCTGCTCAGCGCTGAATAAACATACCTACTTTACAATCTTACAGATTGTGGAGTCTGCTTTCTGCACGTCAGTTTTGGCGAGCCAGCCAGGAGGATCTCCACTCGGCTGCGGGACCGACTGCGGAGCGGACGCTCCTAGGCGCGCCCCGAGCATTTTACTCGGAGGAGTCTCCGCTGCCAGCCGATCACCGCGGGAGTGGACAACAGCCTCTTGAAGCTGCGGATTTAACGGAATGTTTAACGAAGGGACTTAAGCGTACGCACATTCGGGGCTGCTGATAAATCGTGCAGACACGTCTGGCATGCAGCATAGTGCCCGTGGGTTGGGTACCTGTAGGGTTTGGGACTGCAGTTTGGGACTGCAATTGGGAAACTCGCTGGCTGATAGAGCGGCCGGTAGCGATCTCGGGGATAGATCGACTGAGTTTGAGGTAACTGCTGTATCCCGTTGTTGGGAGCCAGGATGGACCTGCTAATGACCGGTATATGAGAAGCAGGAGAAGGGTAAGCGAGCCTCTTGTAATTTACAAGATATTTGCAGCTGCTAGAAGGTTGTTAACTGGAGCGATGCTATGTTAGATTTCTTTTGGTATTGATTTTGGTTATGGCAATAAGGCATTTGGAATAGACTACCGATTTGAATTTGTCGAACCATAGTGTTTGTGTGAAGTGATGTGTGTGTGATTTTCTCTGAGTGCATGGACGTCCGTGAGAGTGGAATTGAGTGAGAATAAGTGAGAGTGTGGCTGACAGGCGTAAAAAGAGAGAATTTAAAAGTCAGTTTGAATCCCTTAAGAGTATATTGAAAATGGGTAACACCCAAGGAGGGATACTAAAAAAGAGTCCTCTGGGTTGTATACTCACCCATTGGAAGGATATTGTTGGGAAGGGAAGCACAGAAAGTAAAAAAGACCCTCATTAAATATTGTAATCAGTGGTGGCCATTGTATAAGTTAGAGGGCAAAGTTAAGTGGCCATTTAATGGAACATTGGATTATAATACTTTGTTACAGCTTATGCTGTTCTTGAGAAGAGAAGGGAAATGGGATGAAGTATCATATGCAGATATGTTTTTCACTTTGCGAAACCATCCGGAGTGGCAAAGGGACTGTGGGATAATACCCCCACAGGACCCTATGGTACTCGCATTGGAGCGAGAAAATAAAGGGGGTAGAAGTAAACTAAAAAGATGCTGTTCTTCCTGCAGCATTGGGCAGAGGTGTACAAAGGCAGACAAAGTTCACCAAGCCCCAGAACAAGACTTAAATGACTTGTTTAAACTTCCCCCCCCCCCCCCCCCCCCCCCCCCCGGGCACGGGACAAAGATGTGGATTCGGAAGGAGCTTTTAATCCTCCTGATAGCCCTGTATCTTCCCACACTCGGCAGAAGTCTGCCCTGACTACTTTACAAGCACCCCTCAGAGAGGCGGTGGGGCCAGATGGTGGAACAATGCTAATTAAAGTGCCTTTCTCCACTGCTGATTTGGGAGAGTGGAGAAAGATTGCAAAGGATTATAGAAATGACCCGATAAGTGTAGCCAGGCATTTCCAATTTATCGTAAAACAACACAATCCCGATTGGAATGATATACAATTATTATTGGAATATTTGACTGAAACTGAAAAACAGCTAGTTTTGAAAACAGCAGGAAATTTGGCCGAAGATCATTATAAAATTACAGGAGGGGATGTTAAGGAACATTTCCCCCTCCAAGACCCAAAGTGGGATGCTAATAGATCGGCACATATGCAAAGATTACAGGAATATCAGGAATGGGTTTCGAAGGGAATGGAGAGAGCAATTCCCGAAACTATAAACTGGTCAGCTTTATATGCAGTTAAGCAAACTCCTTCTGAGTCCCCGTCTGAGTTCCTGGATCGGCTGAGGGATGTGATGCGCTGTAACACGCCGCTGGACCCTGGGTCTGAGGTAGGGATCCAGCAATTAGTTTCTTTATTCCTGGGTCAATCTGCAGGGGACATAAGGCGAAAACTTCAAAAGCTGCGTTCTACAGAAGGTAGAAACTTAGAGATATTGTTGGATGAAGCATGGAGGGTGTTTAGTAATAGAGAAGAAGAATATCGGCGGGGACAAAGGAAATTGATAGCTGCCATTCAAGAAAAAGGGGAACGGAGAGGTGGTAGGAGAGATTCGTCTCGATTGGAAAGGGATCAGTGCGCTATATGCAGGGGCTTTGGTCATTGGAAAAGGGAATGTCCTAGAAACAGGGAAGGGGGTCGGAAAACCTCAGCGAATGTGAAGATAGCCAATGTAATAGAAGACTGACGGGAACCTGGGGAATCTACCCTAGCGGATCCACTGGTTACAATTAAGCTAGGGGAAAAGCAGCAGCAAGTGGAGTTTTTGATAGATACAGGAGCGACATATTCGGTTTTAAATCAAGCCTTAATGCCTTTAGGAGATGATTACGTTGTAGTACAGGGAGCAACTGGCCAAAGTGAAAAGGCGTATTTTTGCAAGCCTTTAAAGTATAAATTGGGAAAGCAATGGGGTATCCACAAGTTCTTATATATGCCCAACTCTCCAAAGGCACTTTTGGGGAGAGATTTGTTGGAACAATTAGGAGCAAAGATCACCTTTGAAAAAGGGGAAATTACTTTGGAGGTAAAGGATCAACAATATACACAGGCATTAAGTCTAGTCCTAACTAGTCTCCCCTCAGAAGGGAAAATCGATGAGGAAATTCTGAACCAAGTGTATCCAGGAGTCTGGGCTACTGATGTGCCTGGAAGAGCGAAAAATGCTCCACCTGTTGAAGTTAAGATAAAGGAAGGTCAACGACCAGTAAGGATTAAACAATATCCTCTAAAGAAAGAGGACAGGGAAAAAATCCGGCCGGTGATAGAAAATTTTTTGCAGCTAGGACTATTAAAGGAATGTGAGTCTGAATTCAATACTCCTATATTACCTATTCGGAAGTCCGATGGGTCATATAGGGTGGTTCAAGACTTGCGTGCAGTGAACAGGATTACTGAGGATCTCTACCCAGTCGTGGCAAACCCGTATACCCTACTGACTGCATTGGCACCTGAATTAATCTGGTTTACTGTTCTAGATTTAAAGGATGCTTTCTTTTGCCTCCCTCTCCGCGAAGCCAGTCAAAAGTTGTTTGCATTCGAGTGGGAAAATCCTAAAAGTGGTCGAAAGACCCAGCTCACTTGGACGGTGTTGCCGCAAGGAATTTCTTAGGGCTTCAAGGATACAGGGTGTCTAGGAAGAAGGCTCAGGTAATGCAGCGTAAAGTGAATTATTTGGGCTATGAAATCAGTGCGGGACAGAGAACTTTGGGGCAGGCCCGCAAAGAGGTGATACGCCAAACTAAAAAACCCCAGACGGTAAAGGAATTGCGAACCTTTCTGGGAATGACAGGGTGGTGTCGATTGTGGATCTACAATTATGGACTGCTTGTTAAACCATTATATGCGCTGACAGCGACTGAACAGAAACACCTCGAATGGAATAAAGAGGCTGAACAAGCTTTTGAACAACTAAAGAAGGCTCTGATGTCAGCCCCGGCCTTAGGACTCCCGGATGTGGGTAAGCCGTTCCTCCTTTTTTCTCACGAGAAACAGGGCATTGCCCTAGGAATATTGGCACAGGAGCTAGGTCCGTATCGTCGGGCAGTTGGCTACCTCTCTAAACAGTTAGACGCGACTGCAAAGGGCTGGCCTGGATGCCTAAGGGCAGTTGCGGCTGTGATACTAAATATACAGGAAGCCCGAAAATTCACCCTGGGCCAGAAAATGACTGTTTTTGTGTCCCATGCAGTGTCGGCAGTATTGGAAGCAAAGGGTGGACACTGGCTATCTCCACAAAGATTCCTGCGATATCAAGCTGTAATAGTGGAACAGGATGATGTGGAAATTGTGGTTACTAACATTGTCAACCCAGCTTCTTTTCTCAGCGGAAACACAGGAGAGCCAGTGCATCATGACTGCCTAGAAACTATTGAAGCAACATACGCAAGTTGCCCAGACTTAAAGGATAGCCCCATAGAAAACTAGTTCACAGACAGGAGCAGCTATGTCCTGAATGGCAATCGACACGCTGGATACGCCATCACCACCAGTCAAGAGGTAACAGAGTCAGGACCTTTGCCCATGAACACCTCCGCACAAAAGGCAGAAATAATTGCCCTAACTCGAGCTCTGGAGTTGGCTCAGGGCAAAACTGTAAACATTTACACAGACTCAAAATATGCTTTTGGAGTTGTACACGCACATGGAGCAATTTGGAAAGAAAGAGGTTTATTGAACTCCCAAGGGAAAAATATCAAACATGCAGAAGAAATTCTGAAGTTACTAGAAGCTGTTCATGCATATTAAGGCACACCAGAGAGTGAGCTCAGATTTGGAAAAAGGGAATGAACTGGCGGATAGAGAGGCAAAACAAGTGGCCAAAATGAAAATAAAAGTAGCAGGGGCTTTAATCCCCGATAGGCATATTTCCCTACAAGATAAACCAAAATACACTAGGGAAGATCAGAAACTTATTTCAGACTTAGCAGGGTCATATAATAAAGAGGGATGGGCTTATACCCCACAGGGAAAGTTAATTGTTCCCTCATATTTACTGTGGCACTTAATACAGGAAGAACATAGGAAGAGACATTGAGGAATGGAGGCTCTGTATAAACATCTGATAAAAGATATTGTAGCTAGAAACTTATATACCACAGTGAGACAGGTGACTCAACAGTGTGACCTTTGCCTCCAGACTAATCCAAAGAATACTCCCAAATTAGAAATGGGCCAGATTGGAAAGGGTAATGGGCCTGGACAACAATGGCAGGTTGATTTCACAGAACTTCCAAGAAAAGGGGGGTACCGATATTTGCTGGTATTAACTGATACCTTTTCAGGTTGGCCAGAAGCGTTCCCAACCAGAACTGCCAAGGCTCGGGAGGTAACTAAAATACTAATACAAGAAATAATACCACGTTTTGGGGTTCCAGCAACCATATCCTCTGACAGAGGACCACACTTTGTTTCAAAAATAGTGCAACAAATCAGCCACCATTTAAGTACAGATTGGCAACTTCACACCCCATATCGCCCTCAGTCGAGTGGCCAAGTGGAGAAAATGAACCACTTAATCAAACAGCAAATTGTAAAATTGGGACAAGAAGCAAACTTGCCATGGCCTCAGTCTCTCCCTTTAGCCCTTTTGCGTATACGGACAAGATCGAGGGCAAGGGAAGGACTGAGCCCTTCTGAAATTCTGTATGGACGCCCCTATGGAATACAAAAGGGGACATCAATGCAAATTGGGGACGAAATTATGACTTCCTATATGGTGGCATTGAGCAAACAGCTCAATAAAATTGGAAAACATGTAATTGGGACCCGAGGAAGGGGTCTGGATGGGCCTGTACATGATATCCAACCTGGAGATTATGTATATGTAAAGTCTCTTGCAGAAAAAACCTTGAAACCACAGTGGGAAGGACCATACCAAGTACTCCTCACCTCCTTCACAGCAATCAAAATTAAAGAACAGAATTCCTGGATTCATCATACCAGTGTGAAGAAGTCGCCACAAAAGCTTTGGACATCAGAAATTCAAGGGCCATTAAAGCTCAAGCTAAAAAGATAGGATGTGGGTTAAATTTAACATGATTCTGATAATTTTACAGGTGATAGACACAGCGGCCTGGCGAGAGAACTGGTATGTACAGGCGATTCAAAACATCACCAAAATTTTAAATAAAACAGATTGCTGGATCTGTACCCAAATACCAAGGCATGCTGGTTATGAGATACCGTTAATAGGCATCCCACTGCCAGTTTCCCTGACGAACCGCCAAGATGGCTCCTTTTGGGGAAATACAATCTGGAGCACAGACCCTCAGGTTAAGTGGGGACGAGAATTAAAAATCACTGTCGAAGAGACCAGCATATTAGGGGATAACTGCCTGGTAAGTTCGGGAAAAGGACTGTTCGTGGGAGAACACCTAAATTGTAACAGAAGTCATACATTAAATATGACAGGTAGAGATTTGGGATTTTTGAAATTGAACTATACCGGTCTCCCGACCCCACAAGGGACAGGGTGGTATTGGTTGTGTGGCACAACGGCTCATAAAGTCTTGCCCATAGGATGGCGAGGAGCATGCACTCTGGGAGGTCTGGTCCCCAATATTACTATCATTGACGGGTTAACGCGACCCCCCATAAGGAAAAAACGGAACATCGTAAATAACCCCCTCATAAACAGACCAACGAGTTTCCACAGTTTTGCGCGATGGTTCATTCCGTTTTTAGGGGTTAGTGAGTTGGAAAAGGCAATAATAAACATCTCGGCTATAATAGAAACAATAAAAAACAGGACAGTTGATGCTCTCCTGGCACTCCAGGAGGAAGTTACTGACTTATCGAAAATAGTATCACAGAATCGTATGGCCTTAGATTTGCTATTAGCCTTTCAAAGAGGGGTATGCACTGTGATCAATGTAGATTGTTGCATGTATGCAGATCAGAGCAGGCGAATCACCGAGGACCTCCAAGAAATAAGGAAACAAGTAAATATTCTACGTAAAGTGACACAAGACAACACTTCTTGGAGTTTTTTTGAATTATGGGAGAAATTGACATCCTGGTTGCCCAATCTAACATGGTTAAAACAATTATTTGTAATGATCATTGTAATTGTCTTTCTATTTTTAATTATTAGTATAGCTGTCCGTTGTGGATTTTGGTGTTTTAAGGGAACTGGAAATTCCTATAGCAAATGGAAGAGAAATCAACTGCAACAAAAATTAGAATCTAATCAATACTTTGAGTCTGAGTAAAAGAATTTACTAATTTTTTTGAAAAGGGGGGACTGAGAGAGAGGCGGGGTAAGAGATAGGGTAGAGTTTAACAATTGTAATAGTCTGTTTAGCTGTTTAGGGTAAAAGTTGTAAAATTTAAGCTGTTTGCCAAATCTTACACGGTTTGCTTGGGTACTGTGATAAGGTGTACGGGAGTAAAGGGCTTCATGACCATATAAGTCCAAAGAAAGATTACAACCTTGCAAGAACAAGCCAAAGCTGGTTCTGCGGTTTGGACAAAGAGCAGGACGTTACTGAGCCTGCGCCAGATGTGGGGGTCACGAGGAAGACTCACCTGCCTTCATCCTCAGGACCCCTGACGACCACCACCGGGGGACACTGCGCAAACTCAGTCGGGAGAGAGATATGGAAATGACTTGCAGAACTAATTTTAATACAAAGCGGGGATAGGTAATGCATATGTATAGGTGTATTACATCATATTATGAATATGTAATGAGTTGTCTTATAAAAACAGAGCAAGTTTTCGTGTTAGGCGCGCACGGTTTTGGCGGGACTACTCCCCCGTGCTGCCCAGCGCTGAATAAACATACCTACTTTACAATCTTACAGATTGTGGAGTCTGCTTTCCGCACGTCACAGTAGACCATATCCTTCAAGGCCACTCTCTTGTAACTTTCTTATCTCTGTGGTCCTGTGTGTCTGATCCCAAGACTGAGCTGTCTACCATGAGATTATCCAGGTGTCCCCTTATTTTACTCCCACTCCTTATCCCACAACTATCCAGAGCCTCTTTTGTCCAACTAAGTATCTAAGGTACTCACAACATCTTCCTTGTTTTCAGGGCCTTAACCCTTTCACGAGTGATTCAGATCCTCTGGGGATCGGTTTTGTCTGCTATTCTTTAACAATGATCTTGAAGAAGCTATACTGAATTATCACCAAGTCAAATTACCAATTTATGCAAGAATTGGGGGTGTAGGAAATAATGGAGTGACTTGGAGCTGTTGGTAAACAGAGTGCACCTACTGACATATATATATTTAGATAAATATTTTATTTATAGCTTAGATACATATTATATTTAAGAAATCTATATATATCTCAATATAGCCAAATGCACTATCCTAATAGTGGACTAAAAAGTGTAGGCTATCATTGCATCTTAAGCACCTTTATTCTTCAATAAAATATGCTACCTGGAAACATATATGGGATTTAGCCTTGATGAGTAGTTTTGAGGTTTTTGGGATGCCACACTCAAAAGGGCTAAAGGTTTGAAAAGATGCCTCATTGACAACAGAGCTGAGGGACTCCATTTACTGGGTTTAAAGTTGAGCTTTATGTGCTCACCTGAGCTTAGTCAATGTGCATGTGTGTATATATATGAAGGTATATTCCTAGGGGGCTGAACTAACAATCCGACATGGTCTTGTAGCTAAAAATGAAATCAAGCAGACTTAAGGCTGTAAATAAGGCACTTCTTAAGGGAAAAATAAATATTTATTTAAGAGAGCATACTACCCAGTCCCCGGGTTATGCCACAGCAGGCACCCCTTCCCTTCCCCCCCCCGGAGTGTTGGATTAACCGTCCTTCACAGCCACAGGTAACGGTTAATAACAATCAATAATAACCAGTACCGCCCGCAGTCACTGAGGAGATTGTGAACCCAGGGCTCCCTGTCCCTACCTTCTGTTCTACGAAAGGCTCCTCCCGCCTGCGGCCCTTTCCGGTCGTGTGTCCTCACACACCCCCTTCCGCCCGGTGCTGCCACATCCTCTGCTGACGTCAGCCCGCGCCGCCATATTGGAAGAGAAGCTGCCTCCGCCAGTTCGTCCGCCGCAGGTGGGGGAAGCTAGTCTCTACTTCCCTGCTTCTGTCTCCCCTGCCGCGGCCGAGCCCCGTTCCCCATGACTCTCCCCGGCCGGCCGTTGCCCTGGTGCGGGTAGGGTGGAGGCAGAAGCGGCTCTACCCCCCCCCCCCCCCCCCCAGCTGTCGCTGAGTCCTCTCTGTGGTGGGCCTTTTCCCTCCCCGCCACCTCCAGCCATGACTTCCCTGACCCAGCGCAGCTCTGGCCTGGTGCAGCGCCGGACCGAGGCCTCCCGCAGCGCTGCCGTCGACAAGGAGCGGGGAGCGGGGAGCGGCCCAGAGGATGAAGGCCGCTGGGACGAGCCCGGCGACGACGAGAAGGGCGACTCCAAGGAAACGCGGCTTACCCTCATGGAGGAGGTGCTGCTTCTGGGCCTCAAGGACCGTGAGGTGCGGCCGGGGCCGTGGTGGCGGGGCTGGGGTGGGCCGAGGTGAGGGGCGCTTGGCAGGGACTGGCTGAGGGGTCCCGGTGGTGCTAGGGGACCCTGGGGAAGGGGTGCCTGAGGGCACGCTGGTTATTCGGGGGCTTATGGAGGTCGTTGATGGGGAAGGGGAGCCTAAGTGGCGCTAGGGTGTGGGTGGGATGGGAACAAGGATGCAACTGGGTGAGTTGCTGTGGGTTTGGGGCAGAGGCGTTGCTGGGGATGGGGACTGCAATGTTGGTAGGGGTAGGGGCATGTGCTGGAACAGGCTCGAGATTTTGGAGGAGGTGGGGAAAGAGCTTGGATATTGGGTGAAAGGGAACCTGGCAGAGATTTTGGATCTCCCTTTGGATGCAGGGTCTATATAGAGGGGCTCTAATATTTGTAGCATCTCAAGGAAAGCAGCATAGAGCTTGGGGGAAGAAGGAAACCTCGAGCTTCTGACAGCTTTGGTGGTTGACTTGGAGGCCCTGGTTAACCTGTGATATTTATGTTCCTATACTTACCCCTAGCTCTAATGTGGGAGACTTGTCTACTCCTATATGTTCTGTCAGACACAATTATATTGTACTTATGGGGTTCTCAGGTGCTTTAGGATGCTTAGCAGCCCTTTTTAATAAGACTTTCCAGACTAATGCATGTTAAAAATGTCTTAAACTTCAGGGAGATATGTTTGACAAAAAATGGGCCTTGAATAATAAGTGTGTCAAAATGAGGAAATGACATTATGTAATTCTGTGCTTTTGCTGAATTTGTAGCTTAAGTGGGTGTCATGATGCTGTGAATGACAGTCATTGAGGAAGGTATACATCTACCAGTGTGCTGGATTTTTTGTTTAATTTGAAAGAGATAATCAACATAAAAAGCATACACACTGCAGAAAATCAGTCCTGTCAGTTTAGTTTGATGTGTATGGTGAAGCATGATATGAGTTTAATTTAGTTAACACAAAAAAAAAGCAGATTACATAATTAAATTTATAATATAACACATCTAAAATAATGAAGCCAGTTTATTGGTTTGGGTGGAAGTCTCTTAAAACTGCATGTTCATGAGTGCAGAATAATGGGGGTGGGGAAGCTGCCAAGTTATATGTTCTTTGACTGTACGTTGCATCTAAAATAAATTTGCTGGTTGATAAGGAATAGGTTAAAGAGTAGTTTTCCTAGTTAACATTTGCTTTTTAATGTGTGTGGGTATACCTGTATATATACCTCTGCCACAATAACATTTTATTTCTCTCTCATTGTGTATTTTGGTCCATATCCTTGTAATCCCGTTTTTTTTCAGATGGAATTTGCCATGGCATCCTAATAAAGTCAGTAGATTTGTGTTCCTCCACCTGTTGAATCTGAAGACTTGTGCGTATGCGTGTTTCTCTTTCTGCATACCTGAATAGTTTCAGGAAAGTAAGTTAGGCATGACAAGATAGGCAGGATTGCCTAGGAGGTCTTGCCTTGAGGAAAGTGGGATAGACTAGGTGATTTTTCAGCCCCCCCCCCCCCCCCCCCCCCCCGATTGTGTGCTAAATCCTCTGAATTTGTGGGCATTAGGCTGTAGAGATTTCAAGGCAGGGAATGTTCTGTCTGTCTAGAAAGAATATATGGTGCAAGTATTCCTAGTATATTGAAAGTTAAAGAAATTAACATTGGGCTTAAAACTCCAGCTTTGTACCGGTGTGCATCAAAATTGTAAATCATCTGTTTTTGCTAAGTGCAGCAGTGGCAAATGCTGCAGATGATCTAATGTTTCTTTGTATGGAAAAAGGAGCTAAGTGATTACAGTGGCACAGATATTCATGAATCCCTTGAGATTTTGCAGCTGACACATCAAACAAAAAGAATGATGATGTCATATCTAGGGTAGGGTGCTTATGTACACAAACTGCAGCACAGTTTCTGACCTTTGTAAAGACATGAACCTCCAGAGTTTGTATTTTGGTCTTGTGTCTGCTTGTACCCTTCTCTCTTACACTATGTAAACTGCTTTGTCTCCATGGTTTTTCTCCTTTTAAAACTGAAAATAAAATATAGATTCATTTTCAAAGAGGATTTTTTTTTTGTTCTCTATTGTTCTAATGATAAGTAAGCAAAACTTAGGTACTTTATGTGTCTGAGAATGCTTTTTATAAAGTTTTTACTTCCGATAGAATTGATTTCATGTAACATTTGTGTGAGATTTTGTCATGACAGCAAGCAGAGAAAAGCAATGTAGGGTCTGTAATAATTGTGAAACTACATGAAGTGTAAGGAAAAGGCAAAGGCAGGTATGTGAGCTATAAGCTCAGTTGAAAGCTAGTAAATTTAAAGCTGATAATGTCCTTTCTTTTTATTGCAACAGGATAATATAATTTAGTGTTGAGTTTTAAATAAATAGTCTGAATTTGCCTAAGAACATGTTTCTCTAAAAATAGCTTCTTTCTCAGAAAAGTCACTGATAACTGCATTGATAACTTAGTTTGGGGGGGTGTTGGGTAATTTTATTCCTAATATTAAACACTGGTGAATATGGCTTAATACTATGTAACTTGTAGCTCACATTGGAGGGTTTTTTTTTGTTTATACCATTTATAATTTTTCAGTGAAGTTACCTTTTCTCATAGGAGAGAGTTTCAGGAAGATTCAGGCAGTGATGGATTGATGAGTTTAGTGTTTCTAGGAGATTGTTAGATATTTATATGAATCCTGCTTTCAGGATAGTGCAATTATTGTAATAACCACAGCCAAAATTTTTGAGTTGTTGCCTGGTTGTTGCTGCAGTATGGGTTCAGTGATGGGAATGTCTATCTGCCCTAAAACAAACACAGCACACCACAATCCCATTCTTAATTCTTGAACACAATTAACTGCATTTGCACGTGCTGGGCATGGTCTTCCCCCCCCCCCCCCTTTGCCTAAGTTTGCCTAATTAAAATGTAGTTTATGTATGTGGGCTGGTTACTCTTTTTTCCACCAATGGTTCCTCTTCTGTTTGTATCTTCTGTGTATGTATCACTATTTCTGTTTTCCAAGGTCAAGATAGGTTTTAAGGGCTATGTGCTAAAATATGTGCTTGCTTGCATAACATGACAGATGTGGTGTCCTTGGAGGAGCAGGTAATATACTGGAACAAAAGGGGCATCGCAAGAACACCTGCAACTTATTTGAAAACCTTTCAGAAACATGACTGAGAAAGGGAATCATGTTAATCCATTTAGAGTAGAGCAATAGCCTGTTGCTATAGGAATAAAAAAATACTTACTGAAATAAAATACTTTGTTGTATTAGGTTAAAAATAGTATTGCAGTAGGATAGGTCAAAGCCACAGCAAAAGGGAGGTTATTCTGTAGAACTACTGAAGCATCTGAGGTCATCGCTCCCAAAAGAAGGGAGTGATAAATATTAAGTTAGCTTATTTAAAAATGATAGCTAAGAGATGAGTACAGGCCAGTTTGTTCATTACAGCTCTTCCAGATATCTTGTAACTCAGTCCCATAGAAAACTGAGAGGGCACTAGGTGGCTGTGCTCTATAACTCACTCTATTTAAGCTTTTTGTACATGTAGGGGTTTTTATGGTTGGTTGGTTTGTGTTTGGTTTTTTAATACAGCAATGCACACAGCTGCTCCTGTCCTCTATACAATGTGCCACAACTAAACAAATTAAAGCAACTATCAAGGCACAGCACCTACTTCTGTAGTTCAGATAATTGTTTAATAAGATAAAATACTTATTTGATCTGTAACTAACTCCTTATTTACTGAAAAAAACCTCACATAAAGTATGCTGAAATAATCGTCATGTACTGCAGTCTGCTGCAATAGTAAATATTTCTGGTTTTATTTTTGCTTTCATTGGTGAAGACTGAAATGTCATTTGTGAGAGTGAAGGAATGTTAAATCACTTTGTTAGGTACAGAAATTCTCTTGGATCTTTGCTACTCATGTTTGGCTTTCAGAAACTTAATTCATTGCTGAAGATTTAGTGTTACAGCATAGCTTTTTGTCCAAATAGTTCATGTGAAGGTCTCCAGTTTATGATACTTTCCATTGTATTGCAATAAGTTATTAGGGAGCTAGTTTGCCTGCTTCAGATGTGCTCTTTTGTGTTGATCAGCTTAGTGCTAAAATATAGTTTCCTTATTCTTACAAATCTGAGTAGCTAGATTTGTTACTGCATTTTATATTTCAATCCTAAAGATATTTTTCTGAAAGGTGAAATAAGAATTTTGAAAACATTAAAAATATGGGTGGCATTTTCCCTGATCTTAAGATTTGGCTTTGTGAAATTCATATTATGATGCAGAAATCTGGGAATTTTTTGCCTGTGTAACAAATGATTGAGTTTTCAAAAGCCATCTTTGTATCTTTCCCCCCCCCCCCCAACATCAACTCAAAAGCTCCCAAGTTTTGCTGGAAAATTTCTGGAGAGAAATGAATGAAACATGAAGAGGCCTAACTGCCAAGTCTATCACTAAACTATGTCCCTAAGTGCCACGTCTATGTGTCTTAAATGCTTCCAGGGATGGTGACTCAACCACTTTCCTGGGCAAAATGTTCAGGGCCTAATAACAACAAAGTATGTAATGTCTGTGATGAAAAATACTTTGTTTCATAGTTGCCTACCTTTTTTGGTCCTTTTTTTTTTTTTTAATTTCATGTCCATGTATAAATTACAGGCTAGCAGAAGATAGGAGGGATGGGAGGAGTACTCAAATTCCATGTGCTATAGAGATGCAGTAAAGTGTCTCTTTACTTACTGTGCTGCTGAGTAAATCCTGCTTTTGGGCTCTTTGGAGGATGACATGCTGATTTGGAAGCAGCACTTTGGATACAAGTTGACTTTGTGTTGAAATGGTGTTTATATTTCATGGCTCTACATGCAGCTAGTGTGGTTATCCCTGCTCTTGCAGCATGGCTAATCTGTAATCTATATTATTTATTCATGGATAACTTCAAGTGTAGTGTAGTCCCTTCTTTCATGTCAAGCTGTCTAGTGTAGGACAAAGGCAAATACGTAGTTAAAGCCTTTCTAGTGATACTTCTCAGTTTTTCTAAGCGCTCTTAAACAAAGCTGCAACTCTTTTCCTTCTCCTGTTCTTATTAAAAATTTTGCATGAAGTATATTTGAGAAAGTATTGCTGATATTTGCCAAAAGGGAAGTAATCATGGAACTGAAAACTAATGTTTTACATTAAAGAAAAAGTGGTATTATTTCATGTGTTCTTTGATACTAAAGTAGTTCAAGTACTGCAGCATTTATCTCGGTTATCTACATGTAACGGGTCTTCTTTGCAATGCTAAATTGGCCCAGGCCAAGTGTTACAGACAGTATATTCAAGAATTACTTTCCTACTCAAAGAGCAAATAATTACTATGGCACATAATCACTTCTGTGTTGCGTTACTGAGGGAATCATAGAATGGTTTCAGTTAGAAGGGTCCTCCAAAAGTCACCTAGTCCAACCCCCCTGCAATAAGCAGGGACATCTTCCACTAGATCAGGTTGCTCAGAGCCCTGTCCAACCTGATCTTGAATGTTTCTAGGGATGGGGCATCTACCACCTCTCTGGGCAACCTGTTCCAGTGTCTCGCCACTCTCATTGTAAAACATTTCTTCCTAATATCTAATCTGAATCTACCCTCTTTCAGTTTAAAAACATTACCCTATGTCCTATTGCTACAGAACCTGCTAAAAAGTCTGTCCCTATCTTTCTTATAAGTCCCCTTTAAGTACTGAAAGGTCACAATCGGGTCTACTGGGAGCCTATTCTTCTCCAAGCTGAGCAACCCTAATTCTCTCAGCCTTTCTTCAGGCCTCTACTCCTAGAGGTGTTCCAGCCCTCTGATCATTTTTGTGGCCCTACTCTAACAGGTCCATGTCTTATGCTGAGGACTCCAGAGCTGAGCACAGTACTCCAGGTGGGGTCTCACCAGAGCAGAGTAGAGAGGTAGAATTGCCTCCCTTGACCTGCTGGCCACACTTCTTTTGATGCAGCTCAGGATGAGATTGGCTTTCTGGGCTGTGAGTGCACATTGCTGGCTCATGTCCAGTTTTTCATCCACTGGAAAGATGGGAAGGGGAGGCTAGTCTGGAGTAAATGTGTGGCTTGGTTTCCCCTGAATAGACAAATTCCTCATAACTTTTAGTAAAGAAAGAAAATAATAATAGTTGATTTATTGAGTTTTTCCCAGCTTGCAAATAGCTCTTAATCAATTTCAATAATTTCTTTCCTTTCAGAAATATTCATAAAATGCTGTTTTATTCATAAAATATCACATGCATGATTCAGACCTAAAAATTATGAGGTCACACATAAAATAGTGTACAATTGTTCCCTTCCTTCAAGTGCATTGTATGTAAGCCTGGATGAGTAGGAGCAAATAGGTGTGTATTAATATGATTAAGCTGTTGGTCTGAGTGCAGACTGTTATTACAGGTCAAGTGTTCCCCACCTCCCCCAGTATATCTTATACTAAAAAAAAATACTGCATTTCAACCCTTCCAATGCTGCTTCCCCACCACCACCATCACTTCTGATGGAGCATTAAGATAATAAGATAGTATTCCTTTTAAGTTAGACCTTTGTAATTGGAGAGCTGTTAAACACTCGTAGGTCTTTTACTATTTGTGGATGTGTCCTGGTTTAATGCCAGCTGGTAAGGAGGAGAATTGGGAATGAATGTAAAACTCAAGGGTTGAGATAAGAACAATTTAATAATTGATATAAAATAGAACCAGTAATAATTCTAATGAAAAGGAGGGAGAAGGGGAGAGGAACAAAATCCAAAGGGAAGGGAGAAAAGGAAACAAGTGATGTACAATACAGTTGCTCACCACCTGCCTACCAATGCCCAGCCAGTCCCCAAGCAGCAATTGGCAGGCCCCAGCCAACTCCCTCCAGTTTATATACTGAGCATGGCATTCTATGGTATGGAATATCCCTTTGGCTATTTTGGGTCAGCTGTCCTGGCTGCATCCCCTCCCAATTTCTTCCTGGTAAGGCCTGAGAAAATGAAAAGTCCTTAATTTAGTATAAACGTTACCTAGGCAACAACTAAAAAGATCAGTGTGTTAACAACATTGTTCTCACACCAAAGCCAAAACACAGCACTGGCATCAGCTACTAAGAAGGTAATTAACTCCATCACAGCTGAAACCAGGACAGTATTCACCCCTTATTCCATACCATTTATAACATGCCACACTTTCCAATACATTATCACCTTTCCTGTCTTTTAATATAAAGACACAGAAATCATTCCCTTAGTCTATGGACCATCCCTCTAAAGTCCATTGAGTTCATTTAGTCCATGATGTCGGGCTCCAAAGATGGTATGAGGTGCTGGTTTGTTGCTTCTTTAAAGTCAGTTCTCATTCTATCACGACTGTGCTGATCTGGTTTCACCAAAGTCATTCTTCACTGGTGTGGCAATTGGAAGGGAGTCAGGTTTGGATCTCCAAATCAAGAAGGCAGGAACGAGTGCTGCAAGGTACCTAGTGCAATAATGGGCATATAGAAGTGACAATATACAAAATTATGTAACAACATCACCTAATTAATTGGCTATTTTCACCCAAAATCAAATCCCCTTGAGGCACACATTAAACTTCCTCATCCTCCCACATTACCCATCAAGTGCATCCAGGTCTTTGAGCAAAACCAATTCCATGAATGCTTTTACCTTCGCCCGAGGCAGGAATGACCCAGACTGTTTTCCCAAGCATAATTTCAAGGTGTAGTACAGGAACTTGATCCCCTTCTACAGTATGTAAAAGCTTTGATTGGGCAGGGCCAGCTTGGTTAGCAGATCCTTTAGTATTGACTAGCCAGGTGGCCTTTGCTAAATGTGTATCCCAATGTTTGAAGGTCCCACCACCCATTTCTCACAGTGTAGTCTTTAACAGTCCTTTACATTGTTCAATTTTCCCAGAGGCTGGTGCATGATAGGGGATACCCACTCAATGCCATGCTCTTTGGCCCAGGTGTCTGAAGTTGTTTCAGAAATTAGTTCTGTTGTCTGATTAAATTCTTTCTAGGGTACCATGTCACCATAAGACCTGCCTTTCGAGGCCCAGGGCAGTGGCATGGGACACAGGATATGTTTCCAGCCATCCAGTGGTTGTTTCCACCATTGTTAGCATATGGCGCTTGCCATGGTGGGTCTGTTTGAGTGTGATATAGTCAATTTGCCAAGCCTCCCCATATTTATGTTCTAGCCATTGTTCTCCATACTAGAGAGGCTTTAACTGCTTGGCTTGCATAATTGCAGCACGTTTCACACTCATGGATTACCTGTGCAATAGTGTCCATGGTCAAGTCCACCCCTCGATAATGAGCTCATCTATATGTTACATCTCTTCCTTGATGGCCTAAGGTGTCATGGACCCAGTGGGCTATGAATAATTCGAACATGTGTTGCCAATCCAGATTCACCTGAGCCACTTCAATCTTGGCTGCCTGATCTACCTGCTGGTTCTTTTAATTTGCTGCCATCCATGAATCAGTATAGAGGTAAAGTATTGGCCATTTCTCTTATTCAGCAATGTCTAAAGCCAGCTGGACAGCTTTCACCTCTGCAAACTGACTTGATTCACCTTCTCCTTCAGCAGTTTCTGTGACTTGTTGTAGGGGACTCCGTACAGCCACCTTCCACCTCCAATGCTTTCCTATAATATGGCAGGACTCCTCAGTAAACAAGGCATATTGCTTCTCATGTTCCAGCAATTTATTATACAATGGGGCTTCTTCAGCACGTGTCACCTCTTCCTCTGGTGACATTCTAAAATCTTTGCCTTCTGGCAAGTCTGTGATCACTTCTAAGACTCCTGGATGACTGAGATTTCCTATTCAAGTTCATTGCATGAACGGTGTGACTCACATATTCCATGGTGTGATGTGTAGAGCAGACCCTCCCTTTAAACATCCAGCCCAGCATTAGCAACCAGGGTGCCAGGAGCTGTGCTTCAGTACCAATCACTTCTGAAACAGCTCAAACCCCTTCATAAGCTGCCAATATATCTTACTCATTTGGGGTATAGTGGGCCTCTGATTCTCTATATCCCCAACTCAAAAAGCCCAATAGTCAACATCAAGTCTCCCCTGGTACTTTCTGCCAGAGGCTCCAGGTAGGACAATGTCCCTGGCTGTGGAATAAGGCACATTTTTTATATCTTGCCCTATCAGGACTAGCTCAAAGGCTAGAACTATCTCCTGTTTAATTTGTTCATAGGCTTGTCATGTCTCAGGGCCCCATTTGAAATCATTCTTCTTCCAGGTCACATGATTGAGAGGTCTTACAGTCCTACTGTAATTTGGAACATGCATTCTCCAAAAACCCACAGTGCCTAAGAAAGCCTGAGTTTCTTTCTAGTTGGTGGAGACAGCTGTTATTTTGTTGATCACATCCATTGGGATTTCACGATGTCCATGTTGCCATTTTATTCCCCAAAACCTGGATCTCCTGTGCAAGTCCCTTGACCTTACTCTGTGTTATGGCAAAACCAGCTTTCAGAAGGATTTGGACTATCTTCTCCCCTTTCTCAAAATCTTCTTCTGCTGTATCGCCCCATATGATGATGTCATCAATATACTGCAGATGTTCCGGAGCTTCACCCTGTTCCAGGGCAGCCTGGATCAGTCCATGGCAGATGGTAGGGCTGTGTTTCCACCCCTGGGAGAGTCCATTCGAGGTGCGTTGGACACCCCTCCAAGTGAAGGCAAACTATGGCCTGAACTCCGCAGCCAAAGGGATAGAGTAAAACACATTTGCAATATCAGTGGTGGCATACCACTTGGCTGCCTTTCATTCCAGTTCATATTGAAGTTCTAGCATGTCTGCTACGGCAGCACTCAATGGCAGCGTGACTTCATTCAGGCCACAATAGTCCACTGTTAGCCTCCATTCTCCATTAGAATTTTGCACTGGCCATATGGGGCTATTAAAGGGTGAGCAGATCTGCTGATCACTCCTTGGCTTTCTAGTCAACGAATCAGCTTATGGATAGGAATCAGGGAGTCTCGGTTGGTGTGGTATTACCGCCAGTGCACCGCTGTGGTAGTGATCGGCACCTGTTGTTCTTCAACCTTCAGTAACCCCACAACAGAAGGGTCTTCTGAAAGGCCAGGCAAAGTAGAAAGCTGCTTAATTTCCTCCATCTCCAAGGCAGCTATACCAGAAGCCCACCTTTTGGATCCTTGAAATACCCTCCCCTGAGATAGTCTATGCCGAGGATGCAGAGCCTCTGGGCCAGTCACAATGGGATGAGTTTTTGCCCCTCATTCCCAATGTGGCTTTTTTCAGCCTCCAATACAGTTAGCTGTTGGGATTTCCCTGTCACTCCAGAAATACTAATTGGTTCTGCCCCTTCATAGCTTGATGGTGTTACAGTACACTGTGCACTGGTGCCTATTAGAGCTTTATATTCCTGTGGGTCTGATGTGCCAGGCCATCAGATCCACACAGTCCACTAAACCTGGTTATGCCTTTCTTCCACCTGGCTGGAGGCAGGGTCCCCCTAATCCTGTTCATAGGATTCTCCACCTAGGTGGGAAGTGGTGCAGGGTGGATGTAGTGTTTAGTAGTCCTGCCCACTTATGTCTTGTAAAAATGTATTAGAACTCTTTTTTCACACGATTGAAAGTAAAATCAGCCCTTTCAATCTCTCTGGGAATCTGCCTTCTGGAGACTGGAGCAGCAACCTTCATGGAAGACTCCCTGTTTGTGATTGTTTTTCCTTGCAATTCACATACCCGTGCCTCCAGGGTTGAGGTAGGTTTTCCATCTCACCTCCTCATGTCCTCTCCGTGGTCCTGCAAGTAAAACCACAGGGTGCCATATGGTGTGTATTTCTTATATTCTCTCTCTTGAGCAGAAGTGTGCTTGCTTTTATATCTGAGATGTGGGTCTGTACAGGTGGGGAGTAGGATCTGTCCTCGTCGAGTCACTGCATCAGTCTCTCCACAGCTGAGATGATGGGAGTAGAGATGCTATCTTCATAGTTCTGGGGTGGTGAATCACTTCATCCGCTGTTGGTGGCATGTTGTCTCTGCAGCTTGTTATTGCCAATGAGTTGGCATACGATGATGGTGCGCTCTGTAAAAATTTTCCACCACGTGGGTCATGTGCATAGGATTTCATCGGGATCTGTGGGTAACTGCATTTTTCTGGTCATAATAAATCATCTGTTTCACAGCTAATTCCCTCAGGTACTGGATACCTTTCTCTATTGCAGTCCACTTTCCTGGGCAACATGTAATATCCTCCTTGAAAGGATACCTTTCCTTAATGCATCACAGGAGTCACCTCCAGAGGCTGAGGACTTGTGTCCCTTTTCCAATTGCCTTGTCAGTGCCCCCTTCCCTAGAAAGTGACCCCAGCTGCTTGGCTTCCCTACCCTCTAATTCCAATCTATTAGCCCCATTATCGCAGCACTGAAGGAGTCAGGTGACAATGTGTTCACCTGGATGATGGGCATAATCTTTCTGCATATCCCGCAGCTTATTCAGGGATAGGGATCGAGTGGTTAGCTCTTGTTCTGCTCCTTCCTCCTCTTCCTGTGGTGGCCCTGCTTCATCTTTCTTTACTGTACGAGCTGTTTTCTGTGTCCGTTTCTTCTTGTGTATAGAGGCAACTGATACTGACATGGGTTGGTCTTCTGCATCAGTTGTTGCAGGGGCTGGAGTAGCCTCTGTGCCCACCATGGAGGCTAGAGGAGTTACAGTTAGTTGCTTAATTCTCAGTCAGGTCCAGGAGGTCAAAACCACATTCAGCATTACTAGCAATAAGATCAGGGCCAGTGCTATGCTGGTTCCAACAGCCCAAAGATAATAAGAATTTCCAAAAGTCTTAAATGCTCCAGTAATTAGCCCTGTGGAGAAGGGGAAGGCGTAGCCTCTGAAAAAGAAAAGCCAAACGTGCAGTTGTTAGTATTCCCCGCCAGGGGCCACCCGAAGAACAGGGTCGACAAACAATATTGAATACGCAGATTGGATTAGTTTAATGACCAGCGAGTATATCGTATGAGAAGCCAGCACTATATAGTACAACACAATGATAACTGTAGCCCAGGCCCCAAGGACAAAAATTTGCACAACAGGGAACACATACTGCAAGTCAAGTAAATAATGCAACCCTGAGCATCTTTAAGAGCAAAGAAATCAGCATCATGGCCAGTGATTATTAAACCAAGACAATAAATAGAACAATGTCATTCTAATACACTCTAGTCAGATCTGTTGTTATCTCAACCCTTTGTGCCCCACGTTGGGTGCCCCAAAGGACTGTCATGGTTTAACCTCAGCTGGTAACTAAGTACCATGCAGCAGCTCGCTCACTCCCCCCACCCCTGGAGGGATGGGGAGGAGAATCGGGAAGGAATACAAAACTCAAGGGTTGAGATAAGAACAATTTAATAATTGATATAAAATAGAACCAGTAATAATAATAACAACAATTAGAATGAGAAGAGGGAGAAGGGGAGAAGAACAAAATCCAAAGGGAAGGGAGAAAAGGAAACAAGTGATGTACAATACAATTGCTCACCACCTGCTGACCAGTGCCCAGCCAGTCCCTTGTCAGCAGGCAGGCCCCGGCCAGCTCCCCTCACTTTAAGTACTGAGCATGACATTCTATGGTATGGAATATCTCTTTGGCTGTTTTGGGTCAGCTGTCCTGGCTGTGCCCCCTCACAATTTCTTGTGCCACTCCAGCCTTCTGGCTGGCAAAGCCAGAGAAACTGAAAAAGTCCTTGACTTAGTATAAACATTACCTAGCAGCAACTAAAAACATCAGTGTGTTATAAATATTATTCTCACACCAAATCAAAAACACAGCACTGCACCAGCTACTAGAGTAGTAAATTAACTCTATCCCAGCTGAAACCAGGACAGGATGTTACAGGATTTATTAATCACTTGGCTGCCTTTCATTCCAGTTCATATTGAAGTTCTAGCATGTCTGCTACGGCAGCACTCAATGGCAGCGTGACTTCATTCAGGCCACAATAGTCCACTGTTAGCCTCCATTCTCCATTAGAATTTTGCACTGGCCATATGGGGCTATTAAAGGGTGAGCAGATCTGCTGATCACTCCTTGGCTTTCTAGTCAACGAATCAGCTTATGGATAGGAATCAGGGAGTCTCGGTTGGTGTGGTATTACCGCCAGTGCACCGCTGTGGTAGTGATCGGCACCTGTTGTTCTTCAACCTTCAGTAACCCCACAACAGAAGGGTCTTCTGAAAGGCCAGGCAAAGTAGAAAGCTGCTTAATTTCCTCCATCTCCAAGGCAGCTATACCAGAAGCCCACCTTTTGGATCCTTGAAATACCCTCCCCTGAGATAGTCTATGCCGAGGATGCAGAGCCTCTGGGCCAGTCACAATGGGATGATTTTGCCACTCACTCCCAATCAGGCTCATTTCAGCATCCAGTACAGTTAGCTGTTGAGATCCTCCTATCACTCCAGAAATACTAATTGGTTCTGCCCCTTCATACCTTGGTGGTATTGGAGTACACTGTGCACCAGTATCTACTAGAGCTTTATATTCCTGTGGGTCTGATGTGCCAGGCCATCAGATCCACACAGTCCAATAAACCCAATTATCCCTGTCCTCCAGCTGGCTGGAGGCAGGGTCCCTCTAATCTTGGTCATAGGGCTCCCCACTAGGACAGGAAGTGGTATGAGGTGGTGTCCTGGTTTCAGCTGGGATGGAGTTAATTTTCTTCTCAGTAGCTAGTACAGTGCTGGGTTTTGGCTATGATGTGAGAACAACGTTGATAACCACACTGACGTTTTTAGTTGTTGCTATGTAATGTTTATAGTAAGTCAAGGACTTTTTGGTTTCTTGGGTCTTGCCAGTGAGAAGACTGGAGGGGCACAAGGAAGTGGGAGGGGACACAGCCAGGTCAGCTGACCTGAACCAGCCAAAGAGGTATTCCATACCATGGGACATCATGCTTGGTGTATAAACTTGGATGGTTAGCTGGGGCCTGGGGATCATTGCTTGGGGACTGGCTGGGCATCAGTCAGTGGGTGGTAAGCAGCTGTTATTTGCATCACTTGGGTTTTTTTCCTTTTCCCTTCCTTTGGATTTTACCCTTTTTCCCCACCTTTCCTTCCTAATTGTTATTGTTATTACTGTTGTTCTTATCTTTTTATTCTGTTTAAATTATTAAATTGTTCTTATCTCAGCCCTCGAGTTTTACATTCCTTTCTGATTCTCCTCCCCATCTTTCTGGGTCGTGGGGAGTGAGCAAGTGGCTGCGTGGTGTTTGGTTGCTGGTAGTGTTTGGTTGCCAGCCAGGATTAAACCACAACACGTGGACATAGCATGGAGTAGTTCTGCTCACTTATGTCTTATAAAAATGGATTAGAATTCCTTTTCACAGGACCAAGAGTAATGTCAGCCCTATCACTCCATCTGGAAAACTGTCTGGAGAGTGGAGCAGCAGCCTTCCTGGAAGACTCCTTGTTTGTGATTGTTTTTTTCATTGTAGTTCACGCACTTGTGCCTTCAGGACTGAGGTAGGTTTTCCATCACACCAAATCAAAAACACAGCACTGCACCAGCTACTAGAGTAGTAAATTAACTCTATCCCAGCTGAAACCAGGACAGGATGTTACAGGATTTATTAATTAGGCTATTTGGCTTATTGCATATCTTTCTGTTGCTGATATTCCTCTAAGTACTTGTATGCTACTTATTGCTATACGCTTTCTAGTCATCTGTCTTTATGGTCCTACTAGATAGCATCGTGATTGTATTAGTTAGAGTCCTTAACTGCCAGGCTTGGTGGTTTTTTTATACAGGCTGTACCATGAGGTTTGTATTTAGCAAACTTTTGCCCAGCACATCGCACATCCCTTTTTTACTTTAGTAGACACTTTTTTTTACTCTGGCACTTCCATATTTGACAGTCTATACCTCAAGAGAAACATTCCATATATATTATGTTGCCTTTTCAGTATGTATTCTGTATTGCACAGTGGAGAAGGCAGGTATAACATTTATTGTCTAGGTTGAGGTAAATGCCAGATGGATGTTTGTTCTATAATAAACACTTAGGAAGCGCTAATTACAGCTGCTTTGCGTATGCTGGATGTTTAAATGGGACTTCTGCTTTAGCAGCATCTGCAGTCTGTGTATGAGACTTTCAATTTACAGTTAGTACATGTTAAGTACTAAATGGAAGAACTTGTTCCTTTTAATGTGAGAACAGTGAAAGGAGTGGAATTTTTTTATTTTATAGTGAAAATGTTGACATGTCATTATTATGAGATAGTCTGTTTCTTGAAAAATTTTTGCACCTGGATAAGTGAAACCATTGAGAGACGTGTTCAAAAAACAGAAATGAAACTAGGGGAAGTTTAGACAAAGAGAGGAATTCCTATCCATTACGCTTTTTTTTTTTTTTTTTAAACACCCGAAACATTATTCTGGAAATCCATCCACATCATTAGTGTGATGCAAATCACCTCAAAATGAAACATTGTACAGCTCCCCAGTTTTAAATTTTAAATTGTAACAACTGTAGAAGAAAAGGTAGAAGAGGGATAGTTGTTATATTTGGGGGCAGATACAGTATATTTATAACCCCAGAGGAGGGAATTGTAGTTTTACTGTGGTCTAGTTAAAGTCAGTGAAACTTCCACCTATTCTTTAGTCAGCCAATATTAGACCTCCATTGTCTACATTAGACGGACATACCAGATTTGGGTTTTCTTAACATTTTTAAGAGGAGTGTACTGGGTCTGGCTGGGGAGAGTTAATTTTCTTCATAGCAGCCAGTATGGTGCTAGGTTTTTGATTATTTTTTTTTTAAGCAAAACAATGTTGATAACGCAAAACAGTGTTGATAACACACTCATGTTTTAACTGTTGCTGAACAGTGGTTGCACAGTGTCAAGGCTGCCTCTGTTTCTTACCCTGCACACCCCCAGTGAGTAGGCTCAAGGTACACAAGAAGCTGGGAGGAGGGCCAGCCAGCACGGCTTACCCCAACTGACCAAAGGGATATATGCTGTATAGTGTCATGGTCGGCAATAAAATAGGAGGGGGGGTGTTGGTAGGTTGGTCGTTGCTTGGGAACTGGCTGGACATTGGTCTGCATGTGGGAGTGTTTTGTCAATTGACAGGGTCAATACGTAGCACACAGACACCAATAAAGAGAATAACCTTAATTTATTGTTTGTTCCAAATTAATACAGAAAATAAGGCAATATACATATACAAAAGGATCAGCTTACGATAGTTCAAGCAACTAAATAGATAAGCAAGGTAATGCACCTAATCTTTATTACTTAAGGTTAGCTATAGTGATTAAGAAAGATACATCACCAATTGCCCTAATACGTTACCATCATCCAGATCCGCAGTCTCTGGGGAGCCCCTGTTGCAGCAAGGATTTAGAGAATCTGTCCTGGCAATTGGGAAGTCCTACACAGGGCATCCCCTCATAGGTGAGGTCTCCAAAGTCGCTGCAAGAGAGTCTAGCTTTTATACAGTTGAACAAGCACCTTTCATAATTTCAAAGGCAGGAACATCTGGAGTAACTCCGCCCCGTTGGATTCTGTCCCAAGCCCGGCCAGGGCTCAGGGAGGAGCCCAGAAGAGATATTTTTAACTATTACAAATTTAATAAAATATCTGGTCAAACCATCTGGGGCATGTCACAAGACAGGATAATTTCAAGTATGGAAATATCTGGAGGGTCTGGCAACATGCTCCCAGACAAGGATAGACTGTTTCTGCTTAGACTACTTCCTTTATTTGATTATTGTTATTTCAAAATGACAATCATAAGTTTAATATACCAAAATAGCAAAGCTGACACCATATATGCTTAGGCAGGTGGTTAGGTTGTTGAATTAATCTAAAAGCTAACTTTATTCAGGGTCTGTCATGAGGTTCCCAGTACTTCAGGGAGGTGGTGAGTGAATGTCTGCATCACATGGTTTTAGGGTTTTGTTTTGGTTGGTTGGGGTTTGTTCGGGGTTTTTTTCCACTTTTCTTCTTCCTATTCACTCCCCCCATCTTGCTGGGAGGGACTGGAGGATCAGTTGTGTGGGACTGAGCTTCCAGCCAGGGTCAACCCATGTTTTGCCAATAGACAGGGTCAGCACAAAGGACACAGACACCTAGTTAAAGAAGTGAGTTTATCTTTACTTACATTTAAAGCGATAGAATAGTAAGTGAAATAAATAGTAAGTGGAATAATACAGCAAGAATAAACCAAGACAAGGTAATGCACCTAATCACTACCACATATGACTGACTATAGTGGTTAAGAAAGATACATCACCAATTGCCCTAATACTTTACCATCATCCAGATCTGCAGTTGCTGGGGAGACCTGGTTACAGAGGAGTTGGAGAACCTTTCCCAGCAATTGGAGGTCCTACACAGTACATCCCCTCATAGGTGAGGTCTCCAAAATTGCTGTAAGAGGGTCCAGCTTTTATACTGTTGAATAAACAAGTTCACCTAATTTCAAATGTGGAAACATCTGGTTTCACTGTCCTCTTAGATCCCACCAAAGCCTGGCCAGGGCTCAGGGAGGAACCAAGGGATTTTCCCTTATCTACTTGATTTTAACCACTGGTTTGCAAACAAGGCCATATATCTGGTTTCATGGCTTTGACCACCTGCCTCTAAGCAAGGAAGGATGCACTGTATCTTTGCTAATGATTATATTTTATCCAAGCTGCATCTTTCACTAATGATCATGCATATTTCACTAATGATTGGATACTAAATATATATATATATATATATATAAAAAACGTTCAGTTGGCGGGTTCATCTAGAGGTCAGCTTTGGCTCAGGGCCTGTTGCTCAGGCCTCAGTACTTCAGAGGGTCACAGAAATTTAGATCTTTGTAAACCTGGAAGTGAAAAGGTAATGTATTACATGTCACAGTAAAATGAGATGGGGAAGGGGGCTGCAGTAGGAGAGAGAGTATCACAGTTTGGTGGTGGGGAAGTGCAGCTGAAGAGGCAAGGTAAAAGCAGGGAGTAGAAGATAAGGTAGGTTGGGTAACACTGAGACACAGTGCCATTGTTGGGAGATGGACGGTATTTAACATGTGAGAGTTTCAAGTGATTAATGGATAACTGAACAGGAAGACATGTGAGCTTGGAAGTTGGGTAAGGGGCATGGGAAGAGGAGAAAGTGAATAAATGCTACAAGAGGTGGTGGAAGAGAAATAGTCTAATGAACATGGATTTTTTTGATAACTTATTCTTTAAAGAGGATCTTAGTCTTAGCTCTGTGCTTTGCCATACCTGGGTGGAAAGTCTGAGCTTTGAAAGTTAATATGGTAACAAGTTTCTGTTATAAACCTTATTTTCATTTCCCTTTATGCTTTTATAGCAGAACTAGTTTTTACTTGAAAATTTCTAGGTCAGCTCTGACAAAAAATGCTTTTGTGCTATCTTTGCATAAATAAGCATGATAGTTGTAAACTTTTTGATCTTTGAAACAATCAATGTAGATTTAAAATTTTGTTTGGTGAGCTATTCATAGCTTAAAGTGCTATTCTAGTGTGATTGCTGTCAGATAGAAATAATTCCCTGCTTAGCAACTTTAATTAAATAAGTATTTAATTGAGTTAGGATGTCTATTAAATTTTAAGACTTGTAATAAGACAGATGTCATGTAAAAGGGAGGGGGGGGGGAGGAGGAGATTCCCTCAGCCCCGGGTGTTTGATCTGTCTATCAGCGCCCCAGGAAAGCTGAGACCCTTGTGCCTGACTGGTCTGTCAGTGTCCCGTTACAGGGATCCTTCACTGAACAGTCCCACTGGATCAGAGGGTGACTCAACTGACTTGTTCAGGGAAACACAGCAACAGCATCAGGGGGACCCCTCAGTGGGTCTTCCCACTTTGTTTGAATGTGTTACCTGCTGCCGATGACTGCTAGTGCCCACAAAGGATTAACACTAACAGTTTACGGAATAACACTCTTTATTAATATAAAGTTGTGACAAATAAAGATTAATGATTGCCAGTGATAGAAACAGTCTGCAAAAGCAAGCTTGAAATGATATACAACCAAACTACATATAACTAAACTATAATCACTAATAACAGCTAGCGTGAGTTAGTTATTAAGCATGCATAAGACAAAGTTCTTACCCAATAGGCGTCCCTATGGGGGAGAAGACAGGTTCAGCCCATTGACTGATCCCAGAAGTTATGATGGAGTCTTCTCTAACTTTTCCCCTCCTCTGTCCACTTTTTATAATTTATAGTACATTGCATATTCAGTCATCGTACACAGGATAGGTTACAAGTTTCTTGCTTCTAATGCAAATTAGTATACATCCTCAGATAGCACTACTGAAGTTCTCTACTAACTATGCATGCTCTCCAAGTGGGGTTTTGCCCTCTTTGGGGGGGGCTATTTGAGTTGGAGATCGTGATGTCCCACTACCACTATTTTCTTTGTCCTATTTTCAACTAATTTTCTGTTGCTGTCAATGGATTGCAACACCTTATCATCCTGTTTCCTCTCATAGTCAGAACTTTCCTCATTTGAAGGCTTCTTTCTGCATAATTTAGATAACGGTGTTCTTTTCACTATCTGTTCTTTGTTTCTCATCCTTCCCAAGGCTGACTCCCTTGATTAGAAGTCCCTTCATTCATAACAACTTTAGAGAGTGGGTCATCTTGACCTAGCTTTGTGAACACTGAATCAGTGTGGTAATTCAAAATCTTAGACAACAGTCCCGTCCCCCCCCGCGCCCCCCCCCCCCTTTATTTTGGATTTATTTCAGTCCAAGACCCGTCCATTTCCATCACATTTAGGTGGAGCTTGAGTGACTCTAGTCATACATATTGTTGTTACTGACTGGTATCATGTGCCCAGTGAGGTGTAGTGGTACCTTGGAGGCAGGTAACTTCGAGATGGAGGTGTGTGTTAGTATTACAATGAGATTATTTCATTTGAGGAAAGTAATTTCACCACAGTGGTTGGCTCAGCCACGGACACCTCATGGATTCTTCATGTGACAACTGGTATGCAGCTTATCAGCTGTGTGGTGCCATCAAGTTCCCATTCCTGCAGGGAGCACAACAGAGCCTGGCCATGGGGTCTCCACTCTGCTCCATCCTCCATCACTCCTATCAGCATGTGCTGAGCTGGCAGGATGTGTTGCTTAGGGAACTGTGGTGATGTAGATTCTGTGCATGCCAACCACCCTGAAGGTGATACCTGTATTTTACCCTAAAAAGCTTTCTGTAATACTATGCTTCTTTTAGGACCCAATTTTTGTCTAATTCCCCCTGCCCCCCAAAGTGATTTTCCCACAACAAATAAAGCAAAAATATTTGGTGGTGTTTTTGTGAGAATACTAGTGCTATTTAAGAGCATTAAATAGTGGAATAACTTGCATCTATAAATAGTGATAGTTGATCTTCAATCTAAGTGTTTTGAGACTGTTAGGTATTTGGAATATAATATGAGAACAGTGTTAGAAGTTCAAACCAAATCCTTGTTCCGTAATCTGTAACCGGCAATGGTCAGGCCATGTTCAGGGAATATGGAATGACTATTACTCCAGTGTACACTGACTTCAACTGGGTGGGGGCTTCCCAGGCTTCCATTGCTGTCTGTCAAACTTCATTATCAATCTTCTATGAATTTAACTCATTTTTTTAAAGGTGTGGGGTTTTTTAAACTTTTGCCTTCCTATGAAAACATTTGAATAGAAACAGAAAAGCAGTTGGCCTTTGACTTTTCCAACTCGTGAGCTAGCTTCATTTACCACCTTCTAGTTCTTATCTGTGGAAAAAGAAAAAAATAATTTTCCTGTGCAAATAGTACATTATTCTATGTTTCTATTCTCCCTCTATGTACATTATTATTCTCTCTACTCTTTTTCTTCACTGTCTATCTATAGCCTCTTTGATAGGCAGTAGTTCTATAATGCTGAGCATTGTTTCTCTTTTGTGCACTTTTTTCTAGTTATGCTGTATGCCATTTAAAGTAGGTGTCAAGGAACTGTTTGCAATGTTGAAGATAAATGACTGCTTCTACTCTGTTTCAGGTACACCAGGAAATTTGAATTAATTTAAAGGATAATTTAGTTAGACTGTTGTGTGCTAAACTGGCCTTCTATGAAGGTTTCTTCAGTTGTCTGAGGTCTTTGCAGTAAGTGCCAAAAACGATCAGTCTATTTGCCTGAACTATCTGGAAAGAGCAGTTTAATGGATTGAAAACATGTTCAGTATGATGCTGACTGTTATAAAATATCTTTTTCCTCACTGTTTAATAGCAGTATAAGCTCTGTATATTTGAAATATGATGCTTCTTCTCTTGTGGATCACCTGCAAACTCAGCCTGGGGGAAAAAAAAAGAAAACACCACAAAATAACCAAAACAAAAGGTGAGGCAGTATATGTTCTATGACTTTAATGTCATCTAGCCCACTAGAGCAATCAGTTCCATTTATGAAGTCCATAATCTTTTTGAGCTGACTTTCAAGATCACTTGTTTAAAAACTGTTAGATGGTTGTGCAATCTCTATCCTTGGAGGTTTTCAGGACTTGCCTGGATAGAACCCTGAGCAACTTGATTTGACTTCATAGCTGAACCTGCTTTCAGCAGGAAGTTGAACTAGATCTCCTGTGGTTCCTTCCAACCTGAATTATCCTATGATCCTGTATTTCTCTGCAACCCACAGCTTTAGGCCATATATGTTGAATAACTGCTGGAGCAGGGGAGTTTACATGTGGTAATAGTTGCCAGGAGTGGTGTAGTAAATGTCACTTCATTGAAAAATACTCACTTTAAAAAGAAATTAAATTTTCATTACTAAACAAGGGAAAAACCTTTCTAGTGCTTGAATTGTTTGTATAATAATATAACACTTTCTGTGAATAGGAAGAAGTGTATATTTATCATGCCACAGCTGTAAGTTTGTCCAATAGATTTTTAGTTTCCATATGTGTTGTCTGATTTCAAAAATAATTTTTATATGAAGAGGCTATTTGATTAAAAATAGTAGAATGTAGGAATCATCTTTGTTGGGGGGGTGGGGTGGGTTGTTTCATCAGGCAAATACTGCACATTATCTTGAATGGTTTTTGGCAAAGAAATGTCTGGTGCCAACCAAAATCTTAATTTACAGAATGGCTGACATGAGAGTAGCTGATACTCACAAAGTATCAGCTCTGAGTGGAAGGGTGATTAGATAATTTCTCAAATGCCTTTAAAATAAACATCTGTGACATACTTCAGTAATTACTTTCTAGAGATTCAGAGCTTTTGTAGAATGTTCAGAAGTATTGGACATCTATATAATGCAGCTCTTGAAAATAGCTAAGTGCTAAATGGAAACAAATATTATCATGTTCCTAGAAATAATATTTAATGACATGCATTAGTGACTGGTATGTGTGTTTAGCAGACTTCAGATGTATGCATCTGATAATGCAAATAAAAGCAGCCAATGTACAGAGAATAGAATAAAACTATTGGTTTTGATTTAAGCGAGTCTTTGTTATTGGTTAGGATATATTTTATGAAAGGAGTGTTCTCTGTTCTTTTTCTTGTTTCCTATGCTTTTTTCTAAAGAATCCCAAAGTGGATGTTTTTACAGAGATGCATCACTAGATGAGTTTTGAAAGGTCTTTCAAAGATCATACCAAGTGTTTCCACAGTCATTTCTCAAAAGACAAATAATTTCTCAGAAATGTTTTGTCTTTGATATCGTTCTTGCTTGTTTTTTAATATTTAACTATTGACTACTCTGTAATTACAATAGAATCCTTTTTATAAGGTGGGTTTTTTTGAGGTCATAATTGTTGAGCAGTGGAGTACCAAAGTCAAGACGTATTTCTAGATATTGAGTAAATTTATTGGGTCAAATATTCTGTTCTGCCATTTAAGCAGACAGCTGTCAATATAGAAATATAGTTGAAAAAGCATGGTAGATGTGGTGTGGTTCATAGATTAAATGTGGCTTGCTGTTTTGCAGCCTGTATAACAACTGTATTGGGTTTGCATGGCAAGATTTTTGTAGTGGGGGGCTACAGGGGTGGCTTCTGTGAGAAGCTGCTAGAAGCTTCCCCTATGTCCAGTAGAGTCAATGTCAGCCGGCTCCAAGACAGACCTGCCGCTGGCTAAGGCTGAGCCAATCGGTGATAGTGGTAGTGCCTCTGTGATAACATATTTAAGAAGGGGGGGGGGGGGGGGGGGGGAAATCTGCACAACAAATTGCAGCTGAAGAGAGGAATGAGAATATGTGAGAGCAACAACCCTGCAGACACCAAGGTCAGTGAAGGAAGGGGACGAAGTGCTCCAGGTACTAGAGCAGAGATTCCCCTGCAGCCTGTGGTGAAGACCATGGTGAGGCAGGTTGTCCTGCTGCAGCCCATGGAGGTTTAATGGTGGAGCAGATATCTACCTGCAGCCTGTGGAGGACCCCACGCTGGAGCAGGTGGATGCATTTGAAGGAGGCTTGTGACCCCGTGGAGAGCCTGTGCTGGAGCAGGCTCATGGCAGGACCTGTGAACCCTTGGAAGGAGAGGAGCCCACGATGGAGCAGTTTTGCTGGCAGGGCTTGTGACCCTGTGGGGGACCCAAGCTAGAGCAGTCTGTTCCTGCACCCCATGGAAGGGACCCATGCTGGAGCAGTTCATGAAGAGCTGCAGCCTGTGGGAAGGACTCGCGTTGGAGAAGTTCATGGAGGACTGTCTCTTGTGGGAGGGACCCCATGCTGGAGCAGGGGAAGAGTGTGAGGAGTACTCCCCCTGAGGAGGAAGGAGTGGCAGGGATAACGAAGTGATGAACTGACTGCAACCCCTGTTCCCCATCTCATCCTTCTGTGCCACTTGAGGGAAGGAGGCAGAGAATTCAGGAATGAAGTTAAGCCTAGGAAGAAGGGAGGGTGTGAGAGGATGGTGTTTTTAAGATTTAGGTTTATTTTCTCATTATCCTACTCTGCTTTCAATGGTAATAAATTTAACTAATTTGCCTGAGTGGAGTCTGTTTTGCCTGTGGCAATAACTGCTGAGTGATCTCCCTGTCCTTATCTCAACCCATGAGCTTTTCATTATATTTTCTCTCCCCTGTCCAGTTGAGGAGGAGAGTGATAGAGCAGCTTTGGTGGGCACCTGGTGTCCAGCCAGGGTCAACCCACCACAACAACATGCATCAAGTTTTAGAAGTATATGTTTTCAAAGGATTTAAATGACAAAATAGTAGCTGTTCCAAATATTTGCTTGAAAACTTTTGTCTTTTGGTTTACTATATTCAAGTTGAAAAATGAGTTCTGTGGTTTGTGATGATTGCCACATTTGTGTTTGGACTTTTAATTTCTAATATACTCCATATTATATATAATATTTATTTTTCAGTTTATTATGACTTCATTAGTGCCATATTGTTTATGGATGTAAAATCATGTTAATATTTCTCAGGAAACTCGAATAAGCCTGTGTGATGTTGGTAATGCCAAATGCTTGATGTCTTAAGAATGTAATAAGTTTATTTTGACTACATATAAATTATACTTTATATCTTGCAGTTCTTGATATCTTGCTGTTTTGTTTTTGTATCACTTTCCTGAAGTTTCCCTGCTCTTCAGTGAGCAGAAACTAAGTGTGAAAACTAATAGGGAATGAGGTTTTTTTTCTCTTTCATGTTTTCAGTACAGGAATGGTAGTTTACTAGTGATGCTACTTCAAAGTGTATGAAAGCTGGAGAATTGCTTAGAGAACCCAGTAAGCCTCTTTTTCTATGTACTTTCAGGTGGAGATGGAAATATCTTACTGTCTTTCATTCTTCACAGGGTTACACATCATTCTGGAATGATTGCATCTCCTCAGGATTGCGTGGCTGTATGTTAATTGAATTGGCATTGCGAGGGCGTCTTCAGTTAGAGGCTTGTGGAATGAGGCGCAAAAGTCTACTAACAAGAAAGGCAAGTGGAGGAAAATGGTCACATTTACTTTTGTGTCATGATCCAGGCAATACAATAGCTATAAATTACAACTGGTTGTAAGAAAAATATTTTTTTTTCTTTATATGGGGATAGGGATTCTGAGTAGTGACCTAAGTTAGATAGTTACCTAAAGAGTTAAACGGTGAGCTGAAGTGCCTTGTAAAATCTTCTGTGCTTGTTCACTGCTCCCTTTGTTCTCTTGATGTGTTCCTGCTGCTGTTGGAAGCCTTGCATAAACAGTTGGCAGTGGCTCTGGCCAGGGTGCAGTGGCAGCAGTTGCTGCTGAGAGCCAGTAGCACCAGTTGTAATCTGCTGAAGGAACTGTATTTTGTAATGTTGGCAAGATGTGGGCTGGGGCTGAGAAGGATGGCTAAGTGACAGCCTGCCAGATGTACCCTGCAAGTCACCAGTTTAATTCTGGTTTACACAGTGTTGCAGTTAGTGCTTGCAATGCATGGGAAGGAAATGATCCTTGTACCTTGGGCCCCTGAGAACACAAAACTGTATCTAGTTTAAGCATGTGACCAGTGTGTTAAATTTGTTGTACCCATTGACCTTTAAGATGGGCAAATTTTTAAGGTTCTTTCTTGAATTAGGCTTAAGATTTGAGGCTCCTTAATTTATTACTTTTGCCACTGGATTTTTTTCCTTAGTACAAAATGTGCAAAGTCACACTGAAGAACTTTTACTTCATCAACATTAGAAGATACTTGTAAAATAAGTTTATTGAAAACATGGTAAAATGTCTCCCCATCAAAATAAATTATCTTTTATGAGATGTTTCCATGTCAATATTATCCCTTGCTAGTTTTTTCAAAGGAGAGCTTACAAATTCCCCAACTTTCTCCCAGTTTCCTCCTCTGAATCAAACCTCTGTTTAGACAAACAGCTCCTACTTCTTTTAGCTACATTTAACCATATCCAGCATTGATTAGTTTGCACAATTATTTTTTTTCCCTCCAAAGCTTTTATGTCTGTATTGGGTTTGCAAGGCAACATTTTGGTAGCAGGGGAGCTACAGGGGTGGCTTCTGTGAGAAGCTGCTAGAAGCTTCCCCTGTGTCCAATAGAGCCAATGTCAGCCGGCTCCAAGATAGACCCACTGCTGGCCAAGGCCGAGCCAATCGGTGATGGTGGTAGTGCCTCTGTGATAACATATCTAAGAAGGGGGGGGGGGGGGGGGGGGAAATCTGCACAACAAATTGCAGCTGAAGAGAGGAATGAGAATATGTGAGAGCAACAACCCTGCAGACACCAAGGTCAGTGAAGGAAGGGGACGAAGTGCTCCAGGTACTAGAGCAGAGATTCCCCTGCAGCCTGTGGTGAAGACCATGGTGAGGCAGGTTGTCCTGCTGCAGCCCATGGAGGACCCCACGCCAGAGTAGGTGGACGTACAAAGGAGGCTGTGACCCCATGGGAAGCCAGTGCTAGAGCAGGCTCCTGGGAAGACCTCTGGAGAAAGAGGAGGCCATACTGGAGCAGGTTTGCTGGCGGGACTTGTGACCCTGCAGGGGACCCACACTAGAGCAAT
The DNA here is from genome assembly GCF_017639655.2 of Falco naumanni. Lineage (NCBI taxonomy): Eukaryota > Metazoa > Chordata > Aves > Falconiformes > Falconidae > Falco > Falco naumanni. The sequence continues at coordinate 25,500,297 of NC_054079.1, forward strand.
CTGTTCCCAAAGGACTGCACCCTGTGGAAGGGACCCATGCTGGAGCAGTTCATGAAGAATCATAGAATCATTTAGGTTGGAAAAGACCTTTAAAATCAAGTCCAACCCTTAACCCAGGACTGCCAAATCCACCACTAAACCCTGTCCCTAAGCACCACATCTACACATTTTTTAAACACTTCCAGGGATAATTATTCCACCACATTCCTGGGCAGCCTGTTCCAATGCTTTAACACCCTTTCAGTGAAGAAATTTTTCCTAATATCTGTAGTGGAATGAAGCTGGGTTAATTAGCATTGATAATATACAACTGTGGGTTGGCTTCAGGGTTGGTGGGTTGGCCAATGTAGGTAAGGTGCAGGTGTGGCTGGTGAAGTTAAGTGGTTGAGAGCCAATGAAGAGAGAGCAGATGAGGAAGAAGCAAGAGGAGAGAGAACACATGCCCTAGAGGAGGTGAGATAAGGCAGCAGAGGGACTGTATGAAGAGTATGCTGGTATGAGGTGGTAAAAACCTCGTTTCAGCTTGGAGAGTGCTGTGACAAATATCCAATCTAAACCTCCCCTGGTGTAATTTGAGGCTGTTTCCTTTTGTCCTGTCCCTTGTTATCTGGCAGGAGAGACCTACCCCCACCTGCCTACAACCTCCTTTCAGGTAGCAATAAGGTCCCCCTTGAGCCTCCTCCTCTCCAGACTAAAAAAAAACAAACCAGTTCCCTCAGTCACTCCTTATAAGACTTGTGCTGATTGTTTCCCTAGTCCTGCTGGTCACATTATTTCTGATACAGGTCAGGATGCTATTGGCCTTCTTGGCCACCTGGGTACGCTGCTGACTCATGCTCAGCTGTGTGTTGACCACCACCCCTAGGTCCTTTTCTGTCAGGCAGCTTTCCAGCCACTCTTCCCCTAGATTGTAGCATTACAAGGGGTTGTTGTGACCCAAGTGCAGGACCTGGCACTTCTCCTTGTTGAACCTTATACAACTGGCCTCAGCCATTCAGTCCAGCCGGTCCAGATTCCTCTGTAGAGCCTTTGAACCCTCAAGCAGATCAGCATTTCCCACACCAACTTGGTTGTTGTCTGCAAACTTCCTGAGTGTGCACTCAATCCCCTCATCCAGATCACGAATAAAGATATTAAACAAAACTGGTCCCAATACTGAGCCCTGGGGAACACCACTTAGGGCACCAGCTGGATGTAACTCCATTCATTGCTACTCTTTGGACTCAGCAGTCCAGCCAGCTTTTTACTCAGCAAAGAGTACACCTGTCCAAGCCGTGAGCAGCCAGTTTCTCCAGGAGAATGCTGTGGGAGCCAGTGTCAAAGACTTTGCTAAAGTCTAGGTAGACACCTTCCACAGCCCTTCCCTCATCCACTAGGTGGGTCACCTCGTCATAGAAGGAGATCAGGTTCATCAAGCTGGACCTGCCTTTCATAAACCTAAGCTGCCTAGGCCTGATCCCCTGGTTGTCCTGCATGTGCTGTGTGATGGCACTCAGGATGATCTGCTCCATAACCTTCCCTAGCACTGAGGTCAGGCTGACAGGCCTGTAGTTCCCTGGATCCTCTTTCCTGCCCTTCTTGTAGATGGGTATCACATTGGCTAACCTCCAGTCAACTGGGATCTCCCTGGTTAGCCAGGACTGTTGATAAATGATTGAAGGTGGCTCAGTGAAAATTCCACCAGCTCTCTCAGTACCTTTGGGTGGATCCCATCCAGCCCCATAGACTTGTGCATGTCTAAGTGGAGCAGCAGGTCACTAACAGTTTCCTCCCAAACTGTGGAGACTTCATTCTGCTCCCCATCCCTATTTTCCAGCTCAGAGGCTGGGTACCCTGAGAACAACTGTTAAAGACTGAGGCAAAGAAGGTATTAAGTACCTCAGCCTTTTTCTCATCCTTTCTCATTTTCCCCAACACATCTAATAAGGGCTGGAGATTCTCCTTAGTCCTCCTTTCATGGCTAATGTATTTATAGAAACATTTTTTATTGTCTTTTATGGCAGTAGTCAGATTAAATTCTGGTTGTGCTTTGGCCTTTCTAATTTTCTCCCTGCATAACCTCACGACATCCTTGTAGTCCTCCTGAGTTGCCTGCCCCTTCTTCCAAAGGTCATAAACTCTCTTTTTTTTTTCCTGAGTTCCAGCCAAAGCTCTCTGTTCAGCCAGGCTGGTCGTCTTCCCTGCTGGCTTGTCTTTCAGCACATGGCAATGGCCTGCTCCCATGCCTTTAATATTTCCTTCTTGAAGAATGTCTGGCCTTTCTAGCCTACTTTGCCCTTCAGGACTGCCTCCCAAGGGACTCTTGTCAACCAGGCCCCTAAACAAGCCAAAGTCTGCCCTCTGGAAGTCCAAGGTAGCAGTTCTGCTAACAGTTCTTGTGCTGTTACAACTCTGGAGAGAGTTAACCAAGACATATTCATTAATTAGTCCTCCTTCAAGAAAGACAGATCCATGAGCATAGGAGAGAGGTGGCTGGGCTTCCCCTTTTGCCTGTCTGCATGTGTTGGGAGAGGGAGGGGAAGAGAAAATACAGTGGAAGTGTGAATCAAACTGCTTTTGTTTGAGGGGAAAGGTAATCAGAAGAATCTGTTCAGTGAATACGCAATGTAGCAGAGAAGTAAGAAGAAAGTGCTGTATGCCTGGCTGCAGAGAATGGTAAATTTAGAAGGAAAATTGCTGTGTATTGTGGCTTCCTAAGAGCTTATGGAACCCTGACTGAGTTGAGTGGGAGAGTCTATGCTCCTTACGGCTCTTTCCTCTAAATGCCTGTCATGGTGTATTATATTCAGACTAGCTTCTTAAACTTCTTTTTAGTGGTAGAAAAAATTATCTTGCCCCCAAATAAATAAGAAAAACTGTTTTCTAAAACTTTTTAAAAAAATTTTACTTTAAGAAATGCTTTTAATTCTAGGATATATCTCTTCAGTGAGTTGTTTGCTTGCTTGCTTGTTTAATAAAACAGCTCAAAAAGATGACTTCACATCTTGCCTGTTAAAGGGAAATGGTGACTAGTAGGTTACCAACTGCAGCAAGCTTGAGGGATCCAGTGTAACTAAGGTTACTGTGAAACACATCATATGGGACACATCAAAGAAACTAAAATATTGCTGGAACATAGTTTTTAAAAAGAAGTAAAGATAAAACTTATTTAAAGTTAGGTGTTTTTAGGCTGATTATTAAAGGAATATCTGAATGGGTGGCTATTAATAGCCAAATCTAGCAGCTTAAAAAACCAATTTGAAGTATGCACCTGTATAATTAGACTTACAAAAATTCAGAGTCTTGATATAAAACTGGAAGATATGTAATATCATTATATGTGGTTAATAAAGGTTTTGAGTGACGCTATGGTGCAAGCTCATAAATCAGAAAGATAAATATGCATTGTTGTGTGTTTAGTTTCAAATAGGGATTGTCTGGATCAAAACGTATTTGTGTTCTTAAAACCAAATATCTGAGATTTATGGTTGGAGTGATCTCCAGCTTCCAAAAGTGAAGATCTGGACAGTATCTCAAGAGACCATTTAACCTTGATGCAGTAACAGAAAATCAGGTTTCTCTGGTCCCTCCCTGGAAGATGTTTAGTCTTAAAATTCTCCACTGAATGCAATTCAACAACCTCCCTGGATGTTTAATTTGCCTGTTGAAGTTTTTGACAATACATCCTGTATCTTCCATATATCCAGAATAAGCTGGTATCTTTTATTTTTCCCAAAGAAGACATCCTAAACTACTGTTTGATACCTTCTTTGTAATAATATCTTACATGCTTCTTTTTAGATCTAAACAAATGTCATTCTTTTTAGCCTGGCATTGTGGACGGATTAATTTTTGCTGATTTTAATTAAAATCTTAGTTTCTGTGCTTTAAAGACACCATCTAAATTGGACATAGTATTCCAGATATGACCTGTTAGGTATTCACAGAGATCTCTCCAACAATTTCCTAGTAATACAGCTTAGTATGAAATTCTTACTTTGTCAAAAGACTTGGCTTTTGTTGATTCGTTTGGTTCATAGTCTACTGCTAGAATTACTAGATGGATTTTTTTGCCATTCCTGACTATAGTCATTTATTATATCTTTCATATTTGTCATCTGTTTTCTCATCCTGACTATAGTGCTTTGCATTTCTTTTTAATTTCATCTCATTGACTTCGTACACGTCTTCAGTTTGGGATCATCTTGCCAGTATTGAAGCTGTCTTACTATTGCAACTCATTTCAGTGTCATCTACAGACCCTATGAAAATGTATTGTACTCCTTTATTGTTTGTTGTAAGGATTATTAGAACTACGGAACAAAATTGAACTTGGGATATATTTCAGTAGGACACTTAAAGCTTTTCCAGGACACCTTTCTTACTACTGTGAAGCTTTATTAAAAATAAGATCTTTCACCTGATGCTTCTCTTGTATACATGGAAATGTTTGGATGTATTAGTTTTTCTGTCAATTGCCTGTTATCTTTTTACCTGATGCTTATAAAGTTCTAACTTGTAAAACTAAATGGCCAGATTTAATAATTATTTTGAGAAATAGCTTTGAAAAAGTAGTAATTCCTCTTTTCCTAAAGAAAGATAGAATTTTGTTGTTGTTTTGCTTTTATTCAAACATTGACTTGGGTTAGTTAAATCTGTGGTTTAGTTTGGTGCTCTTGTTTTCCTAACCAGAAAAAAATAGTATTTGTACATGGTTTATATAACTACTTATACTGGTAAACAAGTAATTACTCACATTCTTAAATTTTATTGTGTTACTGTGAATGAATTTATTTCCCTCTCTCCTATGCTCTCTTGGGGGAAGATCTCAAATAATTTTACAAGTTATTAAATAACAAACTTAAGTGATATTGCATTTATTATTGCATATTATGTACATACAATAAACTCCTTATTTTGCCTAATATGTGTATTTTAACTGTTAGTGGATGGAATGTAGTGTTGCTGGTCAACATGTTCTTCAGAGTTGTAATACTTACAGATGTTGTCTTGAACCTATTTTTATCCATCAGTGTATTGAAGAAGAAAACCAATTTTCCTGCTTTTTCACTTTCTAATTGATTTCTCAATTTCATGTGTCCTAATTGTTTAATTGCAGTATTCTGAATAAATTGACTTGCAGCAATAAAATTGACTGTCATCAGAGAGCAATTTAACACTGTAGTATACTTTGTTTTGGGGAGGAAGTGAAGGACCTGGCCAGGTTAGTGGATTATCTTCCTTAAAAAATTAGGTATTAAGCATGTTATTAATACTATAGTTTTAGTCAATTAAGGTTAATTTAGGTTATAGATAATTTAAGACTTAATATAGCTTTGTAATTAAAATCCAAAATAGTATTTTTTAAACAACTAGGTATTTTTTAAACTTGCATATTCTTAGAGAACATTCCTCGCTCCTTAAAATTTTCCATAGTTCTGATAACAGGTAAATTTTTCCAGGTTTTATTGTTGGATATTTATGGTATATGAATTAAGTCAAATTATTGACTGCTTTTTATTCTATCCTAGGTGATTTGCAAGTCAGATGCTCCTACAGGGGATGTTCTGCTTGATGAAGCTCTGAAACACATAAAAGAGACCCAACCTCCTGAAACAGTACAAAGTTGGATTGAACTGCTTAGTGGTAAGCCTTGAACATAATGTATTTGCTTTTTTCTCCCTCAATAAAGCTAATTATCTAGCATCACTAGAGATTATACTGTAAGATTCTTGGGGAGATATTATGCAAGAAAAGTTAATTGGTCTGTCCTCTAAAGTAGTCTCTTGTTGATTCTAGCATTTAAACCAGGGGTCCTCAAACTACGGCCCATGGGCCGGATACGGCCCCCCAGGGTCCTCAGTCCGGCCCCTGGTATTTACAGAACCCCCCGCCCCCCCCCCCGCCGGGGGTTGGGGGGGGAAACCAAGCAGCCGCAGATGACTGCCTGCCACTTCATCTGCGTGCCGGCCCCCTGGTTAAAAAGTTTGAGGACCCCTGATTTAAACAAATGTAAGTAACTTGCTTTTTACTTAACTTGGTACAGAAAGGATCGAGATGGAAGTGTCAGAGAACATCTCTACTCTGTGGAAGAGGTGTCTTCCACTGACTGAAGTAAATCAGGACTGCATCCTGGAGATATAACTGCCTTTCTCTGTAATTGGAAATGAGGGTTAATGGAAGTTTAGAGTATAGCTGTATGGATTCAGAATTCAGATATTTGATAAAGAAAGGCAATAAGGAGCTCACTGTTCAGATGTAAAAATTGAGGGTGATTTGGCCATTAATCATAAAGAAACAATAAAGAATCAGGACTTCTTTCTATTTGTCCATTAACTGGAAAAATGTAGCAAATATTTTCAAATATTAGATGCTTCTAGTTCTTCAAAACAATGTCTTCAAGATGTACTTTGCACACAGCTCTTCCTGTAAAGCTAATAAATTGTTGCCAAAAAAAATGAAATGTCAATTAGGTTTCATTTTTACAACTGCAGTTAACACTTTTCATGTACCTCACGAATGTTTGTATTCTCAGGCTGCATAAATTAAACTGGAATTAACAATGACCATATTTTAACATGTAGTGCTTTTATTGGGGTGTCATGGTTTAACCCCAGCCAGTAAATAAGTACCATGCAGCTGCTTGCTCATACACCACCACCCCAAGGGATGGGGAGGAGAATTGTGAAGGAATGTAAAATTCAAGGGTTGAAATAATGTCCTGGTTTCAGCTGGGATGGAGTTAATTATCTTCTTAGGAGCTAGTACAGTGCTGTGTTTTGGCTCTGATGTGACAACAATGTTCATAACTGATACCAAAATTTGGAGTTTTCAAGCCCCCTTGCTTTCAAGCACTCCTTGCTGAAGCGGGAGGCTAGGTGCGGCTGGGCCAGAATTCCAAGATAAAACTCAACAACAACAGAGTCGTTGTTAAGCAGGTATTCTTTATTTGCAGCGCAGGGTGTATAGGGGATTGCTCCTCCTAGTATGCACACCTCGGCTCCGGTTCTCACTCTTTTTATGCTACAACCTAATACATATGCATAACATTTCCTGGAAAACTAATACATATTTAAACTATTTCCTGAAATGTTTTACATATTTTTCCACCTCCACACATAGCAGTTCATTTCTGCTGACTTAAAACTTCTTATCTTATTGTTCTGACACACACCATCCTGTTCTTTAGTTAAAGAAAATGTATCTCTTCCTTTGTAGTCCTCGTTTATCATTGTTCAAGGCTATTTATGACATATCCTTATGGTTCTACATCCCCTTATCTAAACTCCCAGACCACAAATAGGTAGCAACTAAGTATCTTCCCTACATCCTACGAAGGTTAGTAAACCCCTACCGACTCACCAAAGTTGACCAATCTCTTGTTCTTTTAACCCTTATATATCATAGCACACTGATGTTTTTAGTTGCTGCTAGGTAATGTTTATGCTAAGTCAAGGACTGTTCAGTTTCTCAGGCCCTGCCAGTGAGAAGACTGGAGGGGCACAAGGAATTGGGAGGGGACACAGGCAGGACAGCTGACCCGAACTAGCCAAAGGGGTATTCCATACCATGGGATGTCATGCTTGGTATATAAATCCAGGGGGTTGGCTGAGGCAGGGCAGATCGTTCCTTGGGGGACTGGCTGGGCATTGGTCAGCAGGTGGTGAGCAGTTGCATTGTGTATCACTTGTTTCTTTCTTCCTTTCCCTCTGGATGTTATTCTTTCCCTCCCCCTTTTCATTATAACTGTTACTGTCATCATTGTTATTATTGTTCTTTCATATTTATTCTATTTCAACTATTAAATTGTTCTTATCTCAACCCTTGAGTTTTACGCTCCTTTCCGATTCTCCTCCCCATCCCTCTGGGTGGGGGGGGAGCAAGCAAGCGGCTGCATGGTACTTAATTACCAGCCAGGGTTAAACCATAATCGTCCTTTTTGGCACCCAACGTGGAGCATGAAGGGTTGAGATAGCAACAGGTCTAATCAGACTGCGTTAGAATAAAAATTGTTGTCAGTGTTCATTGTATTGGATTAATAATCATTGGCTACAATGCTGGTTTCTCTGCTTTTGAAGTTGCTGCTCATGGTCCCAGGGTTGTGTTAGTTTACTTACAGTATATGTTCCCTGTTGCATTGTTTGTTTCCTCTGGGACCTGGGCTAAAGTTATTATAGTGTTGTACTATATAGTACTGGTTTATGATATAATGGACATGCTGGTTATGAAACTAATCTGGTCTGTGTACTCGGTGTTGTCCCCTCTGTGTATCTGGCGACCCCTGGGTGGGAATGCCAACAATTGTACCTTTGGCTTTGTTTTCCCAGAGAGTCAGCTTATGGGTGGGGTCCACACCTCCCCCTTTCCCTTAGGGCTAATTAGTGAAACATTTAGAATTTAGGATATCCTGAGTATCTTTGGTCAGCTGGAATCACCAGAGTGCAGGTCCTGACCTTAGTGATATGAATACTGAATGTGCTTTTCATCTCCTGGGCTTGCTGGAATTTTAAGTGACTAATTACTACTCTAGCCTACATGGCAGAAATAACAGCTGCTCTAGTCCCTGCGGCAGGTGCTGCAACTGCTCCTTTCCTCGCTCCAGTCCCCACTCCAGCCCCCACTCCAGCTCCTGCAGCCGCTACAGCCCCTGTGGCAGGTGCTGTAGCTGCTCCAGCCTCTGCGGCCACTCCAGCCCTCGTGTCAGGCATTGCAGCTACCTCAGTCCCCAAAATGAGTGATGCAGAAGACCAACCTGGTCAGTGTCAGTGGCTCATGTAGATAAGAAGAAATGGAAACAGAAAGCAGCTCATTTGGTAAAGGAGAATGAAGGAGCAGACCCATCACAGGAACAAGATGAAGAAGGTGAACAAGAGGTAACCTCCCAATCCCTATCTCTGAGTGAACTGCGGGATATGTGGAAAGATTATGCCTGTCAAACAGGTGAACACATTGTCACATGGTTGCTTCGATGCTGGGATAATGGGGCTCATAGTATAGACTTGGAGGGTAGGGAAGCCAAGCAGCTGGGATCACTTTCTAAAGAAGGAGACATTGACAGGGCAATTGGAAAAGGAGCGCAAGTCCTCAGCCTCTGGAAGTGACTTCTGTCAAGTGTTTAGGAAAGGTATTCCTTCAAGGAGGATATTACATGTTGCCCAAGCAAGTGGATTCCAATATAGAAGGGTATCCAGTACCTGAGGGAACTAGCTGTGAAAGAGATGATCTGTTATAGCCTGGACGACCCACAGGCACACATAGATCTTGATCAAGTCCAATGCACATGACCCATGTGGCGGAAATTGATACAGAGCACACCATCAGTATATATACTCATTGGCAGTAATGGGTTGGTCAGACACTGTACCACCAGTGGTGGATGAAGCGCTTTGTCATCTCTGACACTATAAAGAATGTGTCTCTATGTCATGGTTTAAGCCTTTCTGGTAATTAAGTACCACACAGCTGCTCACTCACTCCCCCCTCACCCAGAGGGATGGGGAGGAGAATTGGAAAGGAATGTAAAACTTGAGAGTTGAGATACGAATAATTTAATAATTGAAATAGAATAAAAACAAAAGAACAATAATAACAATAATGACAATAACAGTTATAATGAAAGGGTGGGGGGAAAGAATAAAACCCAAAAGGAAAGGGAGAAAGAAAACAAGTGATACACAATACAACTGCTCAGCACCTGCTGACTGATGCCCAGCCAGTCCCCAAGAAATGGTCTGCCCTGCCCCAGCCAACCTCCTGCATTTATATACAGAGCATGACATCCCATGGTATGGAATACCCCTTTGGCTAGTTCAGGTCAGCTGACCTGGCTGTGTCCCCTCCCAGTTCCCTGTGCCCCTCCAGCCCTCTCGCTGGCAAGGCCTAAGAAACTGAACAGTCCTTGACTTAGTATAAACATTACCTAGCAGTAACTAAAAACATCAGTGTGTTATCAACATTGTTCTCACATCAGAGCCAAAACACAGCACTGCACTAGCTCCTAAAAAGAAAATTAACTCCATCCCAGCTGAAATCAGGATACTCTACCTCCATCATCTCATCTGTAGAGAGACTGGACCAGTGGCTTGAGGAGAATATCTCCTTCTCTCCACCACTACAGGCCCGCATCTCAGGTATCAACTGTAGACGCCCTTCTCTTTTGAAGTGAGAATATAGGAGATAGACACCACAGGGTATGCTCTAGTTCTATCTGCAAGACCATGGACAGGACATGAGGAGGAGGGATGGAAAACCTACCTCAGTCCTGAAGGCACAAGTGCGTGAACTACAATGAAAAAAACAATCACAAACAAGGAGTCTTCCAGGAAGGCTGCTGCTCCACTCTCCAGACAGTTTTCCAGATGGAGTGATAGGGCTGACATTACTCTTGGTCCTGTGAAAAGGAATTCTAATCCATTTTTATAAGACATAAGTGAGCAGAACTACTCCATGCTATGTCCACGTGTTGTGGTTTAATCCTGGCTGGCAACCAAACACTACCAGCAACCAAACACCACGCAGCCACTTGCTCACTCCCCACGACCCAGAAAGATGGGGAGGAGAATCAGAAAGGAATGTAAAACTCGAGGGCTGAGATAAGAACAATTTAATAATTTAAACAGAATAAAAAGATAAGAACAACAGTAATAACAATAACAATTAGGAAGGAAAGGTGGGGAAAAAGGGTAAAATCCAAAGGAAGGGAAAAGGAAAAAAACCCAAGTGATGCAAATAACAGCTGCTTACCACCCACTGACTGATGCCCAGCCAGTCCCCAAGCAATGATCCCCAGGCCCCAGCTAACCATCCAAGTTTATACACCAAGCATGATGTCCCATGGTATGGAATACCTCTTTGGCTGGTTCAGGTCAGCTGACCTGGCTGTGTCCCCTCCCACTTCCTTGTGCCCCTCCAGTCTTCTCACTGGCAAGACCCAAGAAACCAAAAAGTCCTTGACTTACTATAAACATTACATAGCAACAACTAAAAACGTCAGTGTGGTTATCAACGTTGTTCTCACATCATAGCCAAAACCCAGCACTGTACTAGCTACTGAGAAGAAAATTAACTCCATCCCAGCTGAAACCAGGACACCACCTCATACCACTTCCTGTCCTAGTGGGGAGCCCTATGACCAAGATTAGAGGGACCCTGCCTCCAGCCAGCTGGAGGACAGGGATAATTGGGTTTATTGGACTGTGTGGATCTGATGGCCTGGCACATCAGACCCACAGGAATATAAAGCTCTAGTAGATACTGGTGCACAGTGTACTCCAATACCACCAAGGTATGAAGGGGCAGAACCAATTAGTATTTCTGGAGTGATAGGAGGATCTCAACAGCTAACTGTACTGGATGCTGAAATGAGCCTGATTGGGAGTGAGTGGCAAAATCATCCCATTGTGACTGGCCCAGAGGCTCTGCATCCTCGGCATAGACTATCTCAGGGGAGGGTATTTCAAGGATCCAAAAGGTGGGCTTCTGGTATAGCTGCCTTGGAGATGGAGGAAATTAAGCAGCTTTCTACTTTGCCTGGCCTTTCAGAAGACCCTTCTGTTGTGGGGTTACTGAAGGTTGAAGAACAACAGGTGCCGATCACTACCACAGCGGTGCACTGGCGGTAATACCACACCAACCGAGACTCCCTGATTCCTATCCATAAGCTGATTCGTTGACTAGAAAGCCAAGGAGTGATCAGCAGATCTGCTCACCCTTTAATAGCCCCATATGGCCAGTGCAAAATTCTAATGGAGAATGGAGGCTAACAGTGGACTATTGTGGCCTGAATGAAGTCACGCTGCCATTGAGTGCTGCCGTAGCAGACATGCTAGAACTTCAATATGAACTGGAATGAAAGGCAGCCAAGTGATTAATAAATCCTGTAACATCCTGTCCTGGTTTCAGCTGGGATAGAGTTAATTTACTACTCTAGTAGCTGGTGCAGTGCTGTGTTTTTGATTTGGTGTGAGAATAATATTTATAACACACTGATGTTTTTAGTTGCTGCTAGGTAATGTTTATACTAAGTCAAGGACTTTTCAGTTTCTCTGGCTTTGCCAGCCAGAAGGCTGGAGTGGCACAAGAAATTGTGAGGGGGCACAGCCAGGACAGCTGACCCAAAACAGCCAAAGAGATATTCCATACCATAGAATGTCATGCTCAGTACTTAAAGTGAGGGGAGCTGGCCGGGGCCTGCCTGCTGACAAGGGACTGGCTGGGCACTGGTCAGCAGGTGGTGAGCAATTGTATTGTACATCACTTGTTTCCTTTTCTCCCTTCCCTTTGGATTTTGTTCTTCTCCCCTTCTCCCTCTTCTCATTCTAATTGTTGTTATTATTATTACTGGTTCTATTTTATATCAATTATTAAATTGTTCTTATCTCAACCCTTGAGTTTTGTATTCCTTCCCGATTCTCCTCCCCATCCCTCCAGGGGTGGGGGGAGTGAGCGAGCTGCTGCATGGTACTTAGTTACCAGCTGAGGTTAAACCATGACAGTCCTTTGGGGCACCCAACGTGGGGCACAAAGGGTTGAGATAACAACAGATCTGACTAGAGTGTATTAGAATGACATTGTTCTATTTATTGTCTTGGTTTAATAATCACTGGCCATGATGCTGATTTCTTTGCTCTTAAAGATGCTCAGGGTTGCATTATTTACTTGACTTGCAGTATGTGTTCCCTGTTGTGCAAATTTTTGTCCTTGGGGCCTGGGCTACAGTTATCATTGTGTTGTACTATATAGTGCTGGCTTCTCATACGATATACTCGCTGGTCATTAAACTAATCCAATCTGCGTATTCAATATTGTTTGTCGACCCTGTTCTTCGGGTGGCCCCTGGCGGGGAATACTAACAACTGCACGTTTGGCTTTTCTTTTTCAGAGGCTACGCCTTCCCCTTCTCCACAGGGCTAATTACTGGAGCATTTAAGACTTTTGGAAATTCTTATTATCTTTGGGCTGTTGGAACCAGCATAGCACTGGCCCTGATCTTATTGCTAGTAATGCTGAATGTGGTTTTGACCTCCTGGACCTGACTGAGAATTAAGCAACTAACTGTAACTCCTCTAGCCTCCATGGTGGGCACAGAGGCTACTCCAGCCCCTGCAACAACTGATGCAGAAGACCAACCCATGTCAGTATCAGTTGCCTCTATACACAAGAAGAAACGGACACAGAAAACAGCTCGTACAGTAAAGAAAGATGAAGCAGGGCCACCACAGGAAGAGGAGGAAGGAGCAGAACAAGAGCTAACCACTCGATCCCTATCCCTGAATAAGCTGCGGGATATGCAGAAAGATTATGCCCATCATCCAGGTGAACACATTGTCACCTGACTCCTTCAGTGCTGCGATAATGGGGCTAATAGATTGGAATTAGAGGGTAGGGAAGCCAAGCAGCTGGGGTCACTTTCTAGGGAAGGGGGCACTGACAAGGCAATTGGAAAAGGGACACAAGTCCTCAGCCTCTGGAGGTGACTCCTGTGATGCATTAAGGAAAGGTATCCTTTCAAGGAGGATATTACATGTTGCCCAGGAAAGTGGACTGCAATAGAGAAAGGTATCCAGTACCTGAGGGAATTAGCTGTGAAACAGATGATTTATTATGACCAGAAAAATGCAGTTACCCACAGATCCCGATGAAATCCTATGCACATGACCCACGTGGTGGAAAATTTTTACAGAGCGCACCATCATCGTATGCCAACTCATTGGCAATAACAAGCTGCAGAGACAACGTGCCACCAACAGCGGATGAAGTGATTCACCACCCCAGAACTATGAAGATAGCATCTCTACTCCCATCATCTCAGCTGTGGAGAGACTGATGCAGTGACTCGACGAGGACAGATCCTACTCCCCACCTGTACGGACCCACATCTCAGATATAAAAGCAAGCACACTTCTGCTCAAGAGAGAGAATATAAGAAATACACACCATATGGCACCCTGTGGTTTTACTTGCAGGACCACGGAGAGGACATGAGGAGGTGAGATGGAAAACCTACCTCAACCCTGGAGGCACGGGTATGTGAATTGCAAGGAAAAACAATCACAAACAGGGAGTCTTCCATGAAGGTTGCTGCTCCAGTCTCCAGAAGGCAGATTCCCAGAGAGATTGAAAGGGCTGATTTTACTCTCAATCGTGTGAAAAAAGAGTTCTAATACATTTTTACAAGACATAAGTGGGCAGGACTACTAAACACTACATCCACCCTGCACCACTTCCCACCTAGGTGGAGAATCCTATGAACAGGATTAGGGGGACCCTGCCTCCAGCCAGGTGGAAGAAAGGCATAACCAGGTTTAGTGGACTGTGTGGATCTGATGGCCTGGCACATCAGACCCACAGGAATATAAAGCTCTAATAGGCACCAGTGCACAGTGTACTGTAACACCATCAAGCTATGAAGGGGCAGAACCAATTAGTATTTCTGGAGTGACAGGGAAATCCCAACAGCTAACTGTATTGGAGGCTGAAAAAAGCCACATTGGGAATGAGGGGCAAAAACTCATCCCATTGTGACTGGCCCAGAGGCTCTGCATCCTCGGCATAGACTATCTCAGGGGAGGGTATTTCAAGGATCCAAAAGGTGGGCTTCTGGTATAGCTGCCTTGGAGATGGAGGAAATTAAGCAGCTTTCTACTTTGCCTGGCCTTTCAGAAGACCCTTCTGTTGTGGGGTTACTGAAGGTTGAAGAACAACAGGTGCCGATCACTACCACAGCGGTGCACTGGCGGTAATACCACACCAACCGAGACTCCCTGATTCCTATCCATAAGCTGATTCGTTGACTAGAAAGCCAAGGAGTGATCAGCAGATCTGCTCACCCTTTAATAGCCCCATATGGCCAGTGCAAAATTCTAATGGAGAATGGAGGCTAACAGTGGACTATTGTGGCCTGAATGAAGTCACACTGCCATTGAGTGCTGCCGTAGCAGACATGCTAGAACTTCAATATGAACTGGAATGAAAGGCAGCCAAGTGGTATGCCACCACTGATATTGCAAATGCGTTTTACTCTATCCCTTTGGCTGCGGAGTGCAGGCCATAGTTTGCCTTCACTTGGAGGGGTGTCCAACGCACCTCGAATGGACTCTCCCAGGGGTGGAAACACAGCCCTACCATCTGCCATGGACTGATCCAGGCTGCCCTGGAACAGGGTGAAGCTCCAGAACATCTGCAGTATATTGATGACATCATCATATGGGGCGATACAGCAGAAGAAGATTTTGAGAAAGGGGAGAAGATAGTCCAAATCCTTCTGAAAGCTGGTTTTGCCATAACACAGAGTAAGGTCAAGGGACTTGCACAGGAGATCCAGGTTTTGGGGAATAAAATGGCAACATGGACGTCGTGAAATCCCAATGGATGTGATCAACAAAAT
The DNA here is from genome assembly GCF_017639655.2 of Falco naumanni. Classification (NCBI taxonomy): domain Eukaryota; kingdom Metazoa; phylum Chordata; class Aves; order Falconiformes; family Falconidae; genus Falco; species Falco naumanni. The sequence goes on from NC_054079.1 coordinate 25,515,661, forward strand.
AACAGCTGTCTCCACCAACTAGAAAGAAACTCAGGCTTTCTTAGGCACTGTGGGTTTTTGGAGAATGCACATTCCAAACTGCAGTCTGATTGTAAACCCTCTCTATCAAGTTATCTGAAAAAAGAATGATTTTAAATGGGTCCGTGAGTAACAACAAGCCTTTGAATGTTGGCTGAGGCCTGCCAATCGCTGCTTGGGGACTGGCTGGACATTGGTAAGCGGATATTGGGTAATTATATTGTGCATCACTTGTTTCCTTTTCTCCCTTCCCTTTGGTTTTTATTCCTCTCCCCTTCTCCCTCCTTTTGATTATAATTTTATTGGTTTCATTTTATTTTATTTCAATTATTTGTTTTCTTATCTGTCATGATTTAACCCTATCTGGTAATTAAGTACCAGGAAGCCACTCACTCACTCCCCCCTCACCCAGAGGGATGGGGAAGAGAATCGGAAAGGAATGTAACAATCAGGGATCGAGATAAGAACAATTTAATAATTGAAACAGAACAAAAATGAAAGAACAATAATAACAGTAACAGTTATAACAAGGGGAGGGAGGGGGGAGAATAAAATCCAGGGGGAAAGGAAGAAAGAAAACAAGTGATGCACAATGCAACTGCTCATCACCCGCTGCCCAGCCAGTCCCCGAGAAACAATCTGCCCACTCCAGCCACCCCCCAGGTATATATACCAAGCATGATGCCCTATGATATGGAATACCTCTTTGGCTAGTTTGGTTCAGCTGACCTAGCTGTGTCCCCCTCCCAATTCCTTGTGCCCCTCCAACCTTCTTGCTGGCAAGGCCTGAGGAACTGAAAAGTCTCACATCAAAGCCAAAACACAGAACCATACTGGCTCCTGAGAAGGTAATTAACTCCATCCCAGCTTAAACCAGGACAGTATCCACCCCTTATTCCATACCATTTACATCATGGTCCATTTTCCAATACATCATCACCTCTCCTGTCCTTTAATATAAATTCACAGATATCATCCCCTTAGTCTATGGACCATCTCTCTAAAGTCCATTGAGTTCATTTAGTCCATCCCGTCGGGCTCCATCTGTCATAAGAGTCTTTTGGGCAGGGAAGATGGTATGAAGTGTTGGTTTGTTGCATGTTGAAGCCAGTCCTGATTCTGTTACAATTGCACTGATCTGGTTTCACCAAAGTCATTCTTCGTTGGTGTGGCAGTTAAGGAGGAGTCAGATACAAGTCTTCAAATATAAAAGAGTAGAGATGGGTGCCACAAGGTATCCAGTACTAATAGGTATCCAGTCTCTCCGGGGGCATGGGTTCAAATCCTACTGCCACCACCACTGACAATATATAACATTATGTAACAATTAACATCACTCAGTTTATTGGTTTTCACCCAAAATCAAATCTCCTTGAGGCACACATTGAATTTAACCATCCTCCCGCATTACCCACCAAGTGCTCCCAGGCCCTTGAGCAAAAGCAGTCCCACAAATGGGTTTGCTTTTGCCTGAAGCAGGAACGACCCAGACTGTTTTCCCAAGCATATTTTTAAGGTGCACTACAGGAACTTTATCCCACTCTACAGTACGCAAAAGCTTTGATTGGGCAGGACCAGCTCAGGTAGCAGAGCCTCTGGTATTAACCAACCAGGTAGCCTTTGCTAAATGTTTATCCCAATGTTTGAAAGTTCCACCACCCATTGCTTTCAGTGTAGTCTTTAACAGTCTGTTACATCCAGCTCAGAACAAATAACCAGGGCACCAGGAGGAGCTGTGCTTCAGTACCAATCACTTCTGAAACAGCTCAAACCCCTTCATAAGCTGCTAATATATCTTACTCATTTGGAGTATAGCAGGCCTCAAATCCTATATATCCCTGACTCTAAAAGCCCAATGGTTGAACTCGAGTCTCCCCTGGTGCTTTCTGCAGGAGGGTCCAGGTAGGGCCATTCTACCTGGCTGTGGTGCACAGTACATTTTTTATATCTTGCCCAGTCCAAACTGGCCCAAGGACTACTGCTTGAACTTTCTTCTGTTTAATTTGTTCAAAAGCTTGTCATTGTTCAGGACCCCATTTAACACTGTTCTTCTTTTGAGTCACATGATAGAGAAGTATTACAATCAGACTGTAATTACCCAAGACTATAATTACCCAATATCCGCTTACCAATGTCCAGCCAGTCCCCAAGCAGCGATTGGCAGGCCTCAGCCAACATTCAAAGGCTTGTTGTTACTCACGGACCCATTTAAAATCATTCTTTTTTCAGATAACTTGATAGAGAGGGTTTACAATCAGACTGCAGTTTGGAATGTGCATTCTCCAAAAACCCACAGTGCCTAAGAAAGCCTGAGTTTCTTTCTAGTTGGTGGAGACAGCTGTTATTTTGTTGATCACATCCATTGGGATTTCACGACGTCCATGTTGCCATTTTATTCCCCAAAACCTGGATCTCCTGTGCAAGTCCCTTGACCTTACTCTGTGTTATGGCAAAACCAGCTTTCAGAAGGATTTGGACTATCTTCTCCCCTTTCTCAAAATCTTCTTCTGCTGTATCGCCCCATATGATGATGTCATCAATATACTGCAGATGTTCTGGAGCTTCACCCTGTTCCAGGGCAGCCTGGATCAGTCCATGGCAGATGGTAGGGCTGTGTTTCCACCCCTGGGAGAGTCCATTCGAGGTGCGTTGGACACCCCTCCAAGTGAAGGCAAACTATGGCCTGCACTCCGCAGCCAAAGGGATAGAGTAAAACGCATTTGCAATATCAGTGGTGGCATACCACTTGGCTGCCTTTCATTCCAGTTCATATTGAAGTTCTAGCATGTCTGCTACGGCAGCACTCAATGGCAGCGTGACTTCATTCAGGCCACAATAGTCCACTGTTAGCCTCCATTCTCCATTAGAATTTTGCACTGGCCATATGGGGCTATTAAAGGGTGAGCAGATCTGCTGATCACTCCTTGGCTTTCTAGTCAACGAATCAGCTTATGGATAGGAATCAGGGAGTCTCGGTTGGTGTGGTATTACCGCCAGTGCACCGCTGTGGTAGTGATCGGCACCTGTTGTTCTTCAACCTTCAGTAACCCCACAACAGAAGGGTCTTCTGAAAGGCCAGGCAAAGTAGAAAGCTGCTTAATTTCCTCCATCTCCAAGGCAGCTATACCAGAAGCCCACCTTTTGGATCCTTGAAATACCCTCCCCTGAGATAGTCTATGCCGAGGATGCAGAGCCTCTGGGCCAGTCACAATGGGATGAGTTTTTGCCCCTCATTCCCAATGTGGCTTTTTTCAGCCTCCAATACAGTTAGCTGTTGGGATTTCCCTGTCACTCCAGAAATACTAATTGGTTCTGCCCCTTCATAGCTTGATGGTGTTACAGTACACTGTGCACTGGTGCCTATTAGAGCTTTATATTCCTGTGGGTCTGATGTGCCAGGCCATCGAATCCACACAGTCCACTAAACCTGGTTATGCCTTTCTTCCACCTGGCTGGAGGCAGGGTCCCCCTAATCCTGTTCATAGGATTCTCTACCATGGCAGCAAGCAGTGCAAAGCAGCTGTACTGTGGAGCAATTGCAATCTTGCCTATTTATGTCTTGTAAAAACTGATTAGAATTCCTTTTCACAGGATCAAGAGTAAAATCAGCCTTTCCACTCTGGTAAACTGCCCACTAGATATTGGAGCAGCAGCCTTCCTAAAAGAACCCCTATTCACAATTGTATTTCATAGAATGATTTAGGTTGGAAAAGACCTTTTCCTTGTGATTCACATACCCGTGCTTCTAGGTCTGAGGTAGGTTTTCCATCCAACCTCCTCATATCATGTCTGTGGTCCCACAGGTAAAACCACAGGGTACCCTGTGGTGTCTATCTCCTATATTCTCCCTCTCAAGCAGAAGGGTTCTTGCTGTTAATAGCTGATATGTGGGTCCATAAAGTTGGAGAGTAGGATCTATCTTCTTTGATATGATGAACTACTACCCCCACAGCTGAGATGAGGGAGGTAGAGATGCTATCTTTGTAGCCCTGGAGATGGCGAATCACTTCACTGTTGGTTGTGCATCAGATTTCCAGCTCATTATTGGCAATGAGTTTGCATATGACACTGGTGCACTCTGTACAAATTTCCAGCACATGGGTTGTGTGCATAGGACTTCATCAGTATCTCTTGGTAACTGTGCATTGTTCAGGTCATAATAAATCATATCTAGCATGGCTAAATTCCTCAGGTACTGGTTACATTTCTCCATTGTAGTCCGCTTGCCTGGGTGACATGTAATATCCTTCTTGAAAGGATACCTTTCCTTCATGCTTGACAAGAGTTGTCTCCAGAGTCTGAGGACTTGTGTCCCTTTTCCAATTGCCTTGTCAGTGCCCGCTTCCCTAGAAAGTGACCCCAGCTGCTTGGCTTCCCTACCCTATAATTCCAATCTATTAGCCCCATTATTCCAGCACTGAAGGAGTCAGGTGACAATGTGTTCACCTGGTTGATGGCTAAAATATTTTTGCATATCCTGCAGCTCATTCAGGGATAGGATCAAGTGGTTTCCTCTTGTTCTGCCTCTTCCTTCTCTTCCTGTGGTGGCCCTGCTTTATCTTCCTTTACTAAATGAGCTGTTTTGTGTGTCCATCTCTTCTTGTGTATAGGAGTGCCTGATACCAGCACGAGTTGGTCCTCTTCATCGCTCGTCGTGGGGTCTGGAGTAGTTGTAGTGCCACTTGCTGGGTTTTGATTAGCCAAGATGCTTATAGCCAAGTTTAAGTAGCTGCAATGCTTGTTGCAGCGGTTGCAGTAGACACAGTACCTATTGCTGGGTTTTGAATGGCTTCAGTGCTTGTTGCAGGGGTTGGAATTGTCGCAGCTAGTTGCTTAATTCTCAACAAGGTTTGAACCACATTCAGCATTCCCAGCAATAGAATCAAGGCCACCAATATTCTGGTCTCAACATCCCAAGTATATTCACAATTTTCAAAAGCCTTAAACACTTCTGTAATTGGCCTAGAGAAGGGGAAAATGTAGAAAGATTGCATAATTGACTCTCCAAAAAGGAAAAGCCAAGGGTGCACTTATCAATAATCCCCACCAGAGGGCGCCCGAAGAATAGGGGCGACGGCAATACTGACTGAGTACACGAGATTAGTTTCATGGCCAGCGAGTCTATCATATCAGTAGCCAGTACTATAAAGTATAACACAATGATAACTTTAGCCCAGGCCCCATGGATCATAAACAGCATCACAGGGAACACATACGGCAAGTAAAGTACATAATGCGACCCTGAGATCATGAGCAGCAACTCTGAGAACAAAGAAAAAAACACTGTGGCCAGTGACTATTAAACCACTACAAAGAATATTTATAACAATTTTGTTTTAACACACCCTAGTCAGACGTGTCATTATCTCAACCCCTTGTTCCCCACGTTGGGTGCCCCAAAGGACTGTCGTGATTTAACCCCAGCCAATAACTAATTACTACGCACACGTGCGCACACACACACACACACACACAGAGGAGAATTGGGAAGGAATGTAAAACTCAAGGGTTGAGATAAGAGCAATTTAATAATTAAAATAAAATAAGGGGGGAAACCAAACTATAATAGTAGTAATAACAATAATAATAATGAGTTGTAATGAATAGGAGGGAGAAGAATAAAATCCAAAGGGAAGGGAGAAAAGGAAACAAGTGATGCACAATACAATTGCTCACCACCCGCCCTACCAATGCCCAGCCAGTCCCTTGTCAGCGATCGACAGGCCCCGGCCAACCCCTCCCCCACCCAGTTTATATACTGAGCATGGCATTCTATGGTATGGAATATCCCTTTGGCTATTTTGGGTCAGCTGTCTGGCTGTATTCCCTCCCAATTTCTTGTGCCACTCCAGCCTTCTCCCTGGCAGGGCCTGAGAAACCTAAAAGTCCTTGACTTAGTATAAACATTACCCAGCAACAACCAAAAACACCTGTGTCTTATCAACAACATTCTCACACCAAAGCCAAAACACAGCACTGCACCAGCTACTAAGAAGAAAATTAACTCTGTCCCAGCTGAAACCAGGACATGGGTTGTTTTTTCATTTGGGGTTCTTTTTTTAGTTTTTTTCTGTAGACAGAATTCATCACTAAGGTTTGTCTGTTTTTACAAAAAACACAAAATGCATTTTCCCTGGAGTAGGTCAGAGCTGTACTTAGGTGTGCAAACAGTACAGGAAAAAAACCCCACTGTTTTGTCAACAATATGACTTTTGGAGGTAAGAGGTATCGAGACTTGAATTTGTCTATCTAAATATATTTGTTACTTGTAATAAGAGTATAAAAATGAGCAAAATCCCTCCAGCTTTCTCTGCCTTCATTTTCGTTATGTTCTTCCCATTTGTCCTGTACCACCAGAAGCAGATGTCCTTGCATATTCACATACAGTTCATGCTTGGTGCCCTTGCCATCCCTCCCCTCTTGCTCCTTGATGGTCAGACAGAGGGGTGAGAGAGGAGAATAAAGCAAGGGGCACCTTGCAGTCAGTAAGGGGCATGGCTGCTGTGTAGCCTTGCAGTTTATTTCTTGCTCAGCTCTCTTCCACTTTTACAGACTGCAAAAACAATTTTTCTTGTCCAAATTACATAATTTGTGCTGACATTTCACAGTGCAGAGCAAATCAAGTTAGTACTGATTCAAAAAAGGTCAGCTAATGAATGAACAATGTTGTAAGTTTTCCTTGAGCTAAGCTAAGGTTTTCCTGACCCTGCTAAGTATTTGGCTCTGGGAAGAGTTATTGTCAGTGCTGTGGCTGAGACTTAGATCAATCATTTTTACTTACACATGGGTATTTAATTACTAATTCTTAGATGGCATTAGGGTTGTTTGCATTTCCTATAGTTTAGAGAACTTCCCTTTGAAAAAAAATATTTTGGTGGTTTATTTTGGGTTTTGATAAACTCTTAGAATTTTGCTTTAGGTCCTGATCCTGGAAAATAGTGACTCTATCCATAATTATCAGTGATGCAAAGAATGCTGATTGAAGTTAGTATTCAAAGACATCATGGAAATATTTATATGGACATTTAAGGTGGTGTTTGCCAGGCTGATCTTGTTTATAAGATAGCCTCTAAGGGAAGCAAGTACAGAGAATACAGATGTTTGGATAAAAATGTCAGGTCTTCCTGTAGATGTAACAAACATCTGTCTGAACAACGTGACTGTGTAATTGAGGAGATTGGTCACAAGGTGTCACCACAATACTGATTTTTATTATTGTATAGCCACATCTACCTAACAAATTTGGAAACATCTAGGAAATTACTTTTGCCCTGTGAAACAGTGTAGGGAGATTACTATTATTTGTGTGTGTGTGTGTGTGTGTGTGTGATAGCTTCATTGATGGTCAAGCAGGGGGAATCATATTCAATGAGAATGTGATTCTTACAGGGACTTATGGAGTTCAGGCCTGGGTGGGTTCTCTACCTTTCACTATGCAGTTGGTGTCACCTCATTTGTTTACTTGTCTGTTACTTGGATACAGTGTCACCTTCCATCACAATGGGAAAAACCTTAAAGTAATCTGTGTATTATTATTATTTGTTAACCAATGATTTTTTTAAAAAAACTTTCTGATATAGAAATTCTCACATCATTTATGGGGAAACCCCCCATCTATGTAAGAAATACTTTATGCTGTTTCTTCCCTTGCCTCTTAAGTGCATAGGCTTTCTATATGAGGAGGGGATTTTAATACTTACAATAAATACTTAGGTAAGCTGGACCTAAAATTGTAGCTTGTTAAGTAAACTCTTGGGCAAAGATGGATTTCTCAGTGCTTAGCAACTTTAGCTTTCTCAGTAGCTGTTGATGCTGATTTTGTGTTTTTAAAATTCCCTCCTCTAAGCGCACGTGCATGCATGCGCGCACACACACACACTGAAGTGCCTAGTTCTCCTGCCTTAACAAAAAAACATTAGAAATAATTTTTATAGAAACATCAAAGCCCCTGCCCAACATGTGCCCATGTGTAATGCACACACCCACACTCACACAGTGCATGTCACTGTTTCACCTGGTGGGGGCAGGAAGGGAGAGAAGAATGTAAACCTGAAGAAATAGAGAAATAAGGAGGACATATAGGGTAGGTGTGCATTAGTTTATCTCTGTGGCAGAAAGAATGGCAATGACGCTTCTTCCAGCTTCTGAATTGAAAAAATGCTGGAAGTAGACAAATGGACAAGATTGGAGGAGATGCTTATTTTCATTTTTATTAACTCTTTCTTCATGTCTGTGTTTGGTGTTTTGTTTGGTGGGGTTTTTGGGGTGTGTGTGGGGGTTGTTTTCTTTTTTTTTTTTTCTTCTTTTCCTTCAGTAAAAGAGTGCTTATTTGTCATATCCCTAATCAAGATATGGCTTAGCTAGCATTTCACCAAACTTTAAATTTACACTGAAACTCCTCAAAGAGTCTCTCATGGTCTCTGTCTCTATGCATATATCTGGGTAGGTCAGAGATCAGATAAATGCTGACATGAGCACAATATCTTAGTGTAATAGTCAGCTATATGAATTTGACAGCTCATTCTGCAGTGGGGGGGAGAATCACTGTAATAGTACAGCTTAAACTTTGTCTGACTCTTGACTTTTTGGCTTGTTTTTTTTAGGTGAAACATGGAACCCATTGAAGTTGCACTACCAATTGCGAAATGTCCGTGAACGGTTAGCTAAAAATCTAGTCGAAAAAGGTATACTGACAACAGAGAAACAGAACTTCCTTCTTTTTGACATGACTACGCATCCCCTCACCAACAACAATATCAAACAGCGCCTCATCAAGAAGGTTCAAGAAGCAGTTCTTGACAAATGGGTGAATGACCCTCACCGCATGGACAAGCGCTTGCTGGCACTTGTTTATTTATCCCATGCTTCAGATGTTCTGGAGAATGCTTTTGCCCCCCTTTTGGATGAGCAGTATGATTTAGCCACAAAGAGGGTGAGGCAGCTTCTGGATTTAGACCCTGAGGCTGAATGTATGAAAGCCAACACAAATGAGGTTCTGTGGGCTGTTGTAGCAGCTTTCACAAAATAATTGCATTCAGACTGAAGTGTTCTCTTTTCTTTCATGTAAACTAGTTGTTTCTCTTTTATTGACTATTCATGTTTTCTGTAATTTGTAACTTCTCACATGATGAATCAGCTCTGGTTTAATGGCAATTATAAGTGGTGTATTCCCTCCTCCTCTGTGTATCTGCATACAGGAGTCTGCTGGTACAAGAGGCCTTCCTGTTTAAAAACAACAGAAAAATGTTTTACTGCCATATTGGCATTCTATTTCCTATTCAGTTTGAGTTATCTGAAATACTTTGTTTAATCTATTTTTCATCTTACTGTTATTGAAGTTATTTAACATGAAAAGTACCTCAAGAAGGAAATGTGCATGCTGTTGGATCACTAGTCTCAGCTGACACAGATGTGTGCATGCATCAGTACTTCTGCAGTACAACTCATAATAGATCAAAAAAGGCCTTTTAAAATCACCAAAGCTCCATGTTGAAGTGTCTGTCAGGACATTTTATACAGAGATGTTTCAATTATATCTAATAAAATTACTTTAAAAGCAGAAATGCCATTAAGCAGCTTTGTCAATAGTTCCTGTAAAATGCATCATAAATTTTACTTTTCACACAAGTCTCTTGTGTACTTATGTTTTCATTAGAATGATAGCTGAGTCATAAGGCTACTTGTAGAAAGGTCCATTTGTTTCATAAACCATTTTTGGAATGGGATGCATTCCATTATATTGTATATATAGTTCAAATTATATATTAACAACTGCCCCATCTTAGTATTTTGCAAGATCTACTTAGTTGTACACCTGGTATCCCTTATTTGCTATCAGCCATTGCCATTTGATGGAAAGAAAGGCCTCCTATAAAGAGCATGTATGTGAAAGCTGTTTGTTTCCAGTGTCTGCAGTGCCATCCAGGTATTCTCAGTCTATGCATTGCCTTTGATAATTAGTGTATAGAGACCGCTTTCTATCATTTTTTGTACTTTTTTTTTTTTTTCTCCTCCTGTATGGAAGAGGCTTGTGACCAGTATAATTCTTGAGTGCAGTTTTTAATTTTGTTTGTACACAAATTAATGTTTGCTCTTAAACCTCATAATCTATTTTACACTTTAAATCAAAAAGTCAAGTCAGTCCTAGCAGGTGTTGCATGTAAATGGTTACCGAGTAATGACTGCAGTTCAGATGATTTAAATTTCTGTAATGAGATGCTTTGCTATATTTTAATTTTTTATATACAATTATGCTGATTAGCACACTACTGTAAAAAAAATAAATAAAACTTTGGATTTTTAAAACTTATTGCCTCTTTGACACTGCTTGTTATCTCCCATTGGTTTTACAGTGTAAATAATATGCATTGAACAAATTAAGCATTGATTTATATCTTTTTTTTCCTCATAACAATGAGGATTTATAGTGGGGCTTACAGCTGTTTAGAAACTTTTTTTTTTGTGAACATTCAGAGAAAGAATACTAGATGGTATATCTGTAGAGTTGAAATTTAAGGGTTCCCTTAATCTGTATATTAGCTTTTTACCTACAGTAAAACTATGATCTTAAAAGTGCCCGAAACAGAGCAAGCATGTAATTTCTATTTTTTTGTTGCTAATTAGAAAGGTTTTATTGCTTAACTGAAAGCTTTAGTTAATATCCTTATTAGAAAGGGAGCGTTTATATTAAGTAGATCAAACTGACCTAATCAGCGGTGTCGCTCAGATCTGCAGGATTCATGGCTGAGACAGACTGAGTTAGCTTATGAGTGTGCAGCTGTGCCTGCCATGGGTAGACCTCTTCTATCTTGAGCACAACTCTACAGCTTCATCTGTGACTGGACTTCCAGTTTTGCACTTAATTTTAAATCATTTAGATACTTAAGTAGTTGACCTTAAAATACAACTTAAATTCATCATACCTATATAACCTTTTTTTAATAAAGATTTTTAAAATACGGTCCTTAACATTTAGTGGCACACTGTTGTTTCAGTTCTTAAATGATGTTTCTTTAGAAAAATTAAATTAAAAGTATATTGTAAGGTATTTCAAACTTTGGTTTACAAATAAAAAGATAAATGGTGTTCTCCCACTTGTAAGATGCTGTATTTAAAACTTTGAGGACATGGGGCATGAATTTTGGCCATTTTCTTTTAAACATTTTCAAAACGCAGTTGCTTTAAGTGGAGGAAAAATGAAAGTTGCTGTGTTGCTTTTATATTTGACAGCTTACAGAATACTTTCTTTACTTGATAGTATATGCTAACTCACTGCTTTCATTGTCTCTCCTGTGATCTGTTTTCTCATTTTCTGTTGCTCTTTGAGAGGAGAGGAAATTAATTAGGTGGAAAAGTCAGAAAAAATAGCAGAGTATTCGGGAGCAAGTTGAGTGCACAAAATTCTTAAAACAGCTTTGAAAATCTAAGCTACTTGAAACATACTTCAGACTGAAAGTATCTTTCATAGTCCCTTTTCTGTCCTCTCATCTTCATTCTGTCAGTATTTTTCATGTTCCTGCTGTTTTCATGTTACATTGTGGAGGATATTGGGTTTTTGTCACCCTTACAGCCAACATGGTTTAAAAAAAAGTCACCGTTCTTTAATTCCTTCCAGAGAGGGTTTGTTGTTTTGGTTTTTGGTTATTTTTTGTTTGTTTGTTTTTTCACATAGAAGATAACTGCCTACAGTATTTATCGGCTTTATTTTGCTTAAAGATAGAACCTCTGTCTGTGATGGGGAGAGTTTGTATTGGGTATATCAAAGAACTTTGATGTAAGCAACAAAGGGTTTGTGAAGAATGACAGTATCTTTTGCTAGACCACCTGGCATAAGCCTCAGTGTGTGTGGAAAATAGATGAGCTTTTGGAGTCTTGAGTCCTATGTTGTGCTTTAAAAAATCCAAAGCCTCATAAATGCTACCAGACCTTATATCTAACAATGAAGGTAAGTTTAGTAGGTTAACAGGGACTGATTTGGCAAACATCCTTGCCTTCATTGCTATTTCAGGTTCTAATAAAATGATTAAACATGGGAAACTGCTTTATTCTGCTGAGATTCAGGTACCCTTCTTCCTATTAGCTGCTACTGCAGCTCACATAGACCTGGAGACCTGGTTTTAAGACAATTTTGGCTGCTCTGGGTCCTCAGATCTTAATGGCTACTTAAAGTGAAGATTGCTATCATAACCTGAACTTGAACCTGTGCCTCAAGGAAGAACATACATTATTCAGGGACTCATTCTTTTAAAACAAACTTTCAAGTTAATGTCAAAAATTATTCTGAAAGATAAATCCACAAGCAGTATATATATCATTTTACAGTCCTTGAAATTTACATCCTCCTCTCTTGTGTTTCTAGAGATGATGTTACAGTGCTCCTATATAGTGAAACCTGTGTGTCATACATGATGCTTTATTAGAGGCAAAAGTTGCATAAATTGGTCATAAAAGGCTGGTGACTGAGTGCTCATGTCTCCTACAAAGTGAATATATGTTAACTAACGTGTTCTCTGTGAACTGGACTGAATCTGTACCAAAACAAAATAAAGCACCCTTTCAAGCTATGATCTGCAAATGGTTACTGTGTATCATAGGCATGCAATACTTAAAGGAAATTTTTTTCATTTTCTAAGTAATTTCCAATTTTTCCTAAGGCTCTGGTCTTCACCAGTTTGGGAAACAGAACTTTAAGATCAAGCCTCAGTTCTGCCTAAACTGGGCTTCAGGCACTTTGGGTAGTCAAAGCCTGTTATATCCTAGTTTCCTCTATTGTGTCCATCTATTTTTCTATACGGAAGGGTGTTTCCAGATTCAGAGAAGTACAAATTTATTGAAAAAATAACTCATTTATTCTGTGGTAATGTTTAATGTACACAACAGTTTAATTAATTAGCATCTCATTTCCTGTCAAGTGCTTTTGAAGTGTCAAATATAAAATGTGATTTCGGGTGTGTGTAAGAGGTGGCCTTCTTGGGCAGGAGTGGAGGATCTTTGGATGAGGAAGAAGCATGGTCAGAGCTACTGCCTGTGTTAATCTCTGAATAAGATCTGGAGTCTCCTCCCATTGAGTCTTGTTTTCTCTTGCCTGCACAAAGCCTGTGAAAAGCTGATGGTAAGAAATGACTTCTGACTTGGGAGGAGAAAGAACTTCTGTAGAAAGTGAGAAGAAAAGCTGGTTCCTAAGACAGCATAAAAGAATAGGGAAAGAAATGCTGATGAGGGGTTTTTTTTGGCTTTTTTTCCCCCTTTACCTTTCTGTACTTCAAAAAATTTTACTGTTTTGGCTTTTTTCTCTCTCTTGACTTTGGCCCCTGGTCTTCTCTGTTTCTTCTTATTTCCCTGTTGCTTGGTGAATTCCTTTTTTGTGATCATGAACAATCTGTACTAATTTCCAACCTTAGATGTTTCCACTCTTGCTTTTTTTATTACTAATCTTTTATTGCTTTTAGTTTTACAGTCAACTCAAGCTCAACTCTCCTTTACCCTAGCCTTGAAGTTGTTTTCCCCTCTGTTCTGATTCCCTGCTGATGTCTTGTCAATACTAGCTGCCTAAGTGGCTGAACTAAGGCAGCTGACTCCCTGCTACAGCTTATAACAAACACATGGTTTGTTAAGGTGAACAAAACCTGATGTTAATATACCTCGAAACTTCTCTTTGCTTACTTCAAAAGCAAGCAGTTGTCCATGCAGCAGGGAGGATTTACAGCTGAGGATCATGATTTTGCCAGTTCTCTAATCTAAGTAGATCTTGTTCCCAAGTCAGTGCTCTAACAACTTGCTATCTCTTACTCAAGCTTTTCCTACAGTGAGAGCATATATACAAAAGTAATTTTCCCTTTGAGGCTCTCTGCTTGTTAAAAAAACACCTGAGTTTGTGTTGCAGCTCTAAAAAGCATCTTTTCTATTCAGCCATTTATTTTGATGGAAGTTGTAAGCACTTAAATTGTTTGGAAAGTTTCTTCACTTCTATTTAATTTGATTAAGAGAGTCAAATAGGAGAAGAAAGAGGCACATATACTTACAGTGTGATCACATAAGTCCTGTTTTCCTGGCAAAGTAGATTAAAATATTTTACTTTTCCATTTTTGCTTTCTTCACTCCCAGTACATCACTCGGTTCCTTCCCATCTGGTGCATTTGATGTCTACTCAGGAAGGATTTGCCATTATATAATGTACTAGTCTTTCAGCATCTATCATGTGTTGCCCCTTCCTTTTGTACATTTCTTCAAATCTTGGGGTGTGTTTTTTTTCCTTTTTCCCTGGGATTGATCTTGAGTAGGTGTTGGGAGAAGACTTTGGTGGTTTGTTGTAAAGTGAAATGACAAGCAGTTCATAAGCTTTCTTTGCCACTGCCAGAGTATCTTTTTAGGTCCTTCTTTGTTTCCTGTCTGTTCAAATAAAACCAAATCATGTTTCAACCAGCTTTTAAAATCCTGCTCTGACTCCTTAAGCTGCTGAGGACCTCAGTCACTTCTGAAAATAAGATTTAGCTAAGTCATGTATAAGTTTTGCAATGTTAAATAGAACAATGCTTACACACCATTAAAAATCTCAGGCCCTGTATTCAGAGGACTTGCAGAAGAAATTTAGCAAAACCAGGTCATTTCTCCAAGCAGCAATCTTGCAGTAACCCACTTCAACTGTGACAATAAGCAAAACCCTTGATGGGAAAGTTATGCCTGAACAAAAAACAGTCCAAGGGAGCTTCCTCTCCTGGAAAAGTCTGAGATTCCTGTGTCAGTTAATCTCTTGCAGTGTTCTTAATGACATTTCAAAAAGATCTTGTACTGATACTTGTTTCATTACTGTTTTTCCCCACCCAGTGAAAGTGGAGATGGCTGTGGGTCAGAGGCTAGGAAGACTTGCTGCCTCTCAGGTGATGTGGGTGCTACTCTCCATCTGTGTTGCAAGTAAAAAGCAGGTGCAGATCCCTCAGGGACAAGGCACACAACACTCAGCAAGTGAAAGCTTTGGCTTTATTGAAAGCATAGCATTACCATGATGGGAGCCCCAGGACACCAATGCTAATCAAAATAGGGATTTGACACAGCGGAGCCCTACTCAGGGGTGAAGCTCAAGGGAAAGCAACTGCAGGAGTGGATAATAAAACTTGCTCTGATTAACATATCATACATATGCAATGTCCTGTTTTGTTCATTAGCGAACTTGCTGATGTAATACAGGTCCTGTTGTCCGAATTCTGAGATCTGCAGCTGGCTGTCATGTAGGTGCCTGTGCAAAAGTAGGTACAGATGGGGAAGGAAGTGAACTATACTGTTACCATGACAATGAGATAAAACATGCTTGGGACTCTACATACTCAGATGGGAAGAAGCGAACTATCCCAGGTGTAGTGGGTTTGCATGGCAAGGTTTTGGTAGCAGGGGGTCTACAGAGGTGGCTTCTGTGAGAAGATGCCAGAAGTTTCCCCCATGTCCGATGGAGCCATGCCAGCTGGCTCCAGGACAGACCTGCCACTGGCCAAGGCCGAGCTAATCAGCGATGGTGGTAGCACCTCTGTGATAGCATATTAAGAAGGGAAAAAAATTAAAAAATCTGCACCAGTGAGAGGAGTGAGAATATGAGAGCCACAACTCTGCAGACACCAAGGTCAGTGAAGGAGGAGGAGGAGGTGCTCCAGGTACCGGAGCAGAGATTCCCTTGCAGCCCATGGAGGACCCCACACCAAAGCAGGTGGATACCCGAAGGAGGCTGTGACCTGAGGGAAGCCTGTGCTGAAGCAGGTTTGCTGGCAGGACTTGTGGACCCACAGGGGACCCACACTAGAGCAGTCTGTTCCCGAAGGACTGCACCCTGTGGAAGGGACCCATGCTGGAGCAGTGTGTGAAGAACTGAAGCCCGTGTTTCAAAGAACGTCTTCAGAATTTCTTAGTGATTAAGTATTCTTTATTGTTGGCGCCGGGTGTACGGGGGATCCTTCCACCAATCGTACACACCCGGAGGGGCAGATTATCTTATATTTATATAATGAAACAATGAATATTCCATTAACGCCTATACATATTCATTACCTGAACCCGCCTACCCTCGCTTCGTATGCTAATTAGCTTATCAGTCTTTCACGCTTGCGCAGATTCTTCCAAAAATTGTGGGCAGGGGTCTTTAGAATGTGGGCAGTGGTCTATGGGAGGAAGGCCGTAGGTCTTCCTCATGGTGTACTTTTTACCTTAGGTCTCAAAAGTGATGAGTTGGCAGACTTGTAGAAATCTTTCTCAGGGTTTTTACAATACCCCTTGTAGTTTTACTCAAGGACATCCAGCTGTCCCGTTATCTCCTTGGTAGGGCAGTTTGCTTTGCAGATAAGGAGGACAGCTCCCCTTTCAGAGATTTGCAACTTTCTTGCCAGAACAGTCTATATGATCTTTCAGACATTTTAACCCCTTTGTCGCTATACAATTACAAGCTTATTTATGCATTAAAATGAATATTGGTTTATGAATACAAACTTGACCATATTATTTACAGCTTATTCACATCACCTGTGGGAAGGATTCACGTTGGAATAGTTCATGAAGAACTGTCTCCTGTGGAAGGGACCCCATGCTATAGAGTGGGAAGAGTATGAGGAGGAAGGAGTGGCAGAAACAATGTGTGATGAACTGACCATAACCCCGTTCCCCTGTGCTGCTTGGGGGGGGGGGGGGCGCGACATAGAGAAATCAGGAATTAAGTTAAGCCTGGGAGAAGGGAGAGGTGGGGGGAAGGTGTTTTTCTGATTTGAATGGTAATAAATTAAACTAATTTTCCCCAAGTCTGTTTTGCCTGTGACAGTAATTGCTGAGTGATCACCCTGTCCTTATCTCGACCAATGAGCCTTTTATATTTTCTCTCCCCTGTCTGGTTGAGGAGGGGAGTAATAGAGCGGTTTTGGAGGGTAGCTGGCATTCAGCCAGGGTCAAACCACTACACCAGGTTCCCATAACAAAGTCTTCTTGCACCCTACACTACGTCATGTGGGTGAATGGTTGTACTTGAAACAAGGGAGTGCGTATGACCTCCATAAACTGGAATATGTACAAGTAAAACAGGCCTGAAATAAAATGCAATTATAAATGCATTTGGAATAACAACTGAGGTCTGTTTGTTGGATATGTTGTAAATAGGAAATGGAGCTAAATTCACTGCATTAATAAATGGCTTACTGCAAATATGTTGCCTGATGTTAGGCACTAGCTATTGAGAGCTTCCTTCTTAGATACAGCTGAAGATTTACACGCATTTTAATATACCTAAATCTGAGATGCTGTGGTGAAAATTTATTAAATTGATTACTGCTTATGAAAAAGCCTTTGTCTTTAATTAGGAATTGTTTAACTTGAACAGTGAGCTCAGGGAGCTCAAGGACAACTTTAATGAGCAGGTGGTGTTTGTCTTGAGCTTCCCAAACAAGCAAGATATGAGCAGGACCATCCAGACAATAAATATTGTGTGCAGCTGTGTCATGACGGTAACCCCACCATGCTCAAGTGTCTGGCCAAGGTCCCTGGTGTGTGTGAACCTTACAAATCATGAGACAGTGCATGCCTGACTTAGCCTAAACTTAAAAGTTTGCATACACTAGGTATGTAAACTGTTTTTGTTTTTCACTGAGTATAAAAGTGGGCAAACCCTGGGACTTGGCCAGAAGCCTCACCTACAGGTAGATGCACCGCATAGGAATTTCCCAGTTACCAAGAGACTCCTGGCACCAGCCACAACAGGGCTTCCCAGCCAAAGTGTGGGCCTGGATGATGTTAAGGTGGTAATTGGTGATGTATCCTTTTCTTAGTCTCTGTAACGCTTTGCAGTAATGATTTGATGCTTCACTCCTATTGCTCTTTTATCATATTGTGCATAATAACTAGTACTGTTTCCTTTTATCATATTGCATGCTATTTTTCCTTTATTATAGTGTAATATAATAAACTGCATTTATTCTTTTTTTTTTTTAATTCATTTTTGCTTGGTATCCAGTCAATCAGCAAAACAGACGCTCAGCCTGTCATACAGAATCCCTTCTGTATGAGCAGCACTGACATGCAGGGGAATTTGTACACAGCATTTATAGGCATTTAAGCTAACTACTTACTTTTTTCTTTAAGAGGAAGCAAAGTCATATTTTGATCATACTAACATAGGGGGTTTTTTCATTTTTTCTTCTGTAGAGAATGGACAGGACCTGCTGCCAAGATCACATGGCTGACAGCGCAAGGTTTAAGGGTTTGTGAGATGTGAACAGTAGAAATGTCTTTATTTCAGTGAAGCTTTCAACACCATCCCTACAGCACTCTTGGAAGGAAGCTGTGAAAGTACAGGCTGGAAGACTGGACTGTTAGGTGAGGTGAAAACTGACCAGACCACTGGGATCCAGTAGTAGACTGAGGCTAATATTGTTCAGTAGCATCATCAACTACCTACATGAGAAGACAAGATGCATCCTCATTGTGGATGATAATAAGTTAGGGGAGAGTGGTTGACATGCCAAAAGAAAGAGCTTCATTTCAGAGGGACACAGAGAAACTTGAAACTGGGACAACAGACATCTGAGGAAGTTCAGCAAGGAGAAGTGCAGAGTCCTGTGCCCAGGGTGGGAAAAAATCAATGTACTAGTGCAGGCTGGGAGCCAAGTGGGAGCAGTGCTGCTGGAAAGGACATGGACCATGTTGAATATGAGCCACCAGGACACTCTCATCACAATATGAAGGTGGGCAGCAGTTTGAGCAAAGTTGTTAGCCTCCTCTTCCCTGCACTATAGATCACATCCACATCAGGAATACCATGCTTTGGGTCCCCTGGTTCAAAAAGGATGTTGAGAAAATAGGGTCCAGCAAAGAGCTATCAGGATGACCACGGGCCTGGGGGACATGGTCTACAAAAAGAGGTAGAGGGAGCTGGGATTGTTTAATCTGAGGAAGAGGAGGCCTAGGGCTCCACAACTACTTGGAGGGAGTTACAAAAATAACAGGGACCAACTGATCTCAGTAGTAGCAGATAATATACCAGTGGGTGATAGCATCAAACTGTACCTTTGGAGTTTTAGACTGGAAAATTTCTTCAGGGTGGTGCAGCCCTGGAACAGACTAACTAGAGGCATTGTGGTGTCTCCATTCTTGGAGGTCTTACACACTTGTCTAGACAAAGCCACAGCTGACTGGATCCAATGTTGGCAAAAACCCCACTCCAAGTGGTAGGTTGAGCTGGATGGCCTCCAAAGATCCTTCTCAGCTAACATTTCTGTAATCCTGTGATCAGCTTTGCTGCTTTGACTGTGACTGCTAAAGTTGGATACTCCAAAAGGCTTCCCATTCAACAGGCTGATCACATAGCAGAGGGAGTGATTGAGGAATAGAGCACTATGGTAGTTTGCTTTTGTTTCATTTGAGCAGAAAAAAAGCAGTACTCACAATATTATTCAGCTTTGTCCTGAATGCCCTAGAATTTTACATATGCTAGAAACATTATTGAGTTCTTTCATGGAACTGGATTTAGATGCATATTTTTATTGTCTAATTTTACTGATTGATTTGAGATATTGCCAGCCAAACTGCCAGCATCAAGATTTCTTTTGCAAGATTATGTTGATATCAGGCAGATAATGCACAAAGGTGGTCTCATCCAAGCAGAAAACCCCAAGCAAGGCACCAGACCTGCCTGTAGCACAGCATGGGGAGGGGGGAGAGGCTCTGCACCTCTGGCCGTTGCTGTCAGAATAGCTTGGGCTAAGAGGGTTTTTTGAGCTTCTGCAAAGTCCTGCAAGTCCACAGGTGTTATTTATAAAGTTGTTTCACTACTTCAAACATTTGTTTCCCACATTAAAAAAATCCTTATTGTGAATACTTCAATTAAACAAAAGGAAGTGAGAAACTATTTTGCAAAAACATTAATTTCTGGGATATTTTCAGCAAATACATACACCTTTCACTTTCTTCAAAGACAGGATTGCATATCTGCACTGGTGAAATACTTGCCTTTCCTGATTAATATTCATCCATATTTGTGAATGAATCTCAAGGAACTTAGTGGTGCAGCATGAACTTGTTTTCCCTGTGGGTGTCTCTCCTACTGTACCAGTATGTATAGTAAGAGACCCGCTCATTTACACCATGGTTTTCAGCATAGGTTCTTGGCATCTCATTTTTCAATTCAACCTCATTTAAGGCCAATAAACAAATTGCCACCTCCATCCAACCTCCCTCAGGAAGAGAAAAAGGCTAATGTCACTCCAGAAATGAACAACAGCCTGAGCACCTACCAAATAGTTGCCTTTCGTTATTCCACTGTAAAGAGAAACATCAGCCAGGATCGTTTGCAGGCAATCAACAAAAAAAGGAGTCAAAAATCAAACTCAGCTGCAATTCCAGTTTGCTAAAGAGTTGATTCATATCATAAATTGTGGTAATTCTTTTTTTTTAAATTTAATTAAGTGCACACATAGCTATGTAATTAAAAACACATAGGCATTCTAGAATTCTTTAGGAACTACCCAGCACTTTTGGTCTTCCTCTCTGTCTGTTTTGGTTACAGGGGATGTGAACAACCTTTCTGAAGAGTATTAAAATATTTGGGGGGGAAGTTTTAAAGCAGGTGTCCCATGTTAACGTAATGAATGATTTAGACCTGCTACTAGAAACTGGAAGAGCTCTCCCTGCCCTCCCCCTGGGGAGGGGAAGGGACACGGGCACGGGCACTGGCACCTCAGCACCCAGGGAAATCAATGGCTCTGCAAGTGCTTGTTGCCTTTGAAAGTCAGTTTGTTCTTTTACTGACTTTTTTTATGTGGATGTGTGGTCTCTTATAACTGATTAGCTTTTATCATAGGTGTCCTGGTTTCAGCTGGGATACAGTTAATTTTCTTAGTAGCTGGTGCAGTGCTGCGTTTTGGCTTTGGTATAAGAACAATGTTGATAACAAACTGATGTTTTTAGTTATTGCTAGGTAATGTTTATACTGAGTCAAGGACTTTTTAGTTTTTCAGGTGTCATGGTTTAACCCTGGCCAGCAACCAAGCACTACGCAGCCACTTGCCCACTCCCCCCTCACCCAGAGGGATGGGGAGGAGAATCAGAAAGGAATTTAAAACTCAAGGGTTGAGAGAAAAACAATTTCATAGGTAAAGCAAAAGCTGCACATGCAAGCAAAGCAAAGCAAGGAATTCATTCACTACTTCCCATGGGTAGGCAGGTGTTCAGCCATCCCCAGGAAAGCAGGGCTCCATCATGTGTAACAGTTACTCAGGAAGACAAACACCATAATGCCGGATGTCCCCCACTTCCTTCTTCTTCCCCCAGTTTATATACTCAGCATGGCATCATATGGTATGGAATACTGAAAGGGTTAAGGCCCCAAAACCAAGGAAGATGTTGTGAGTACCTTAGATACTTAGTTGAACAATAGAGGCTCCCAATGGTTGTAAGATAAGGGATGGGTATAAAATAAGGGGGCACCCTGATAATCTCATGGTAGACAACTCAATCTTGAGCAACAGATACACAGGACAAAAGAATGGGAACAATAGCCACAAAGGATATGGTCTACTGATCCCAGAACTGAGTTTGGGCAGAAGTAAAGGTCAATCAGTGGGCGCAGTGAAGAAGACTACAAGCCTTCATCTGAAGACCCCAACGACCACCCAAAGACCACCAGGGAAGACGACTACACATGTGGACCAGGCATTTGCATATGTTAATGAGTTCCAGGAAATCTCATGTATATGTAAATGACTTCTCCGAATTCTTGTGAATATGTATAACTTTATGGTATATAGTCTCTAAAAGTTTGCCATACTGTTGAAGCACTAATGGTGGAGTTATCTCCAGTGCTGCCCCAGAACTGCAGTAAAGGATGCCTGTGGCAATGTATTTGGAAGAAAAGGGACATGTGGCCTATAAAAACGCACTCTCACTTTAGCAGCTTGACATGATTAAAGGCTTTGCCTGCTCAGCAAGGCCACAAGGTTTTGAGAAAGACACTGAGAACAAAGAAAACAGGATCTTTGGCAGTCAAGCAGGCAGAAAAACAGGAGCTGAGTTGGGAACTGATAACCGCAGGAATGTCAACAATTCTAAAAATGGGACTGATCGTTTGTATGCTTTTAACCAATTAGTATCTGTATAGCAGCATGTGAACAGCATATGTAACCAATAGAATTAAGGTGTGACACGTGTACGGATATGAAATCATGACACCCAGTGACTGTACTTCGCTAGCCAGATTGCTTCTTACACCAGCACAGTTCTCCGCGCCCCGCCAGCGTGCCGTGCTGTGCCCCACGGCTCCCCCCGCTCACCCGCCCACCCACTGCCACGGTTTCCCCCAGCTGCTGGCGAAAAGGGAAGTCCAGAGTTTGGTGTGGAGCTGCAGATCGCACCCCCGCCGGTGGTAAGACCGCGTAGAGTAAATCGCGGCAGGACTCTACGCTAAATTCCTCTCTGTGAGGGGGGGGGGGGGGCACTACGGAAGGCCGCGACGATTAAATCGCAGCAGGGCTTCTCCGTGCTGATATCCTTTCTGTGAAAGGGGAGAGCTCTGAGAAGACCGCGATGGAATTAGACGCGGCAATTAAACTGTTAACTGGCATCCTCCTTAAGAGAGGGGAGGGCGTTAAAGAGACAGAAGTGGAGACCTTAGTTCGCTGGGCACAAAAAAAGGATAAGATCCCCGAGCCCTCGTTATTGTTTAGTATTGCAGAATGGAGAGAAGTGGGAAATTGCCTCTGGGGTGGCGGTCGATAGCTAACACTCTGGAAATTATGAAAGCGGAAAAAAAAAAAAAAACTAGCGGCGGCAGCCATAGAAGCTTGGAGAGAGATGTGTAGAAAACCCGGTGGAGCAGAAGGGTGATTCACCTAAGCCTTCTCTCTTGGCTACACTTTTCGGAGTTGGGCATACTCGTCCTATGAAGGGTATGTCCGCCCCTGCGTGTTCGACAGTACCAGAGCTTTTAGATAAGACAGCGGACAACCCAAAAGTTCCTCCTTGTCCTGAAACATCATCGGACGGGTTTGAGGAAGAAGGCGGGGAGAAACCTTGTGATAACAATACAGAGAAATCCTTACAGGAGGTAATAGATAAATTAAGAAACCTGGTAAAGCGAGTTAAAATGAACCTGCCTACTACTTCAATACCTGTAATTCCTCCAGTTAGCCCAACTACCCCACCGATGCTGAACTCAAGAAAAGATCCAATTCTACAGCGCTGGTCTGGTGTTATTCGTGATGCTATTTTGGAGGGAGAATGGCAGGTGACCAGCTCGTTAGCTGGTCCAGTACTGATTAATAATCTTGATGCACATAATTGGGACATGATTTATGGAAGATTAATGATCAGATTTTAGCGATGGGAGTGTTGCAACCTGCTCTTCCACCTTTTATGATGATCCCTCAGATTTGGCAAATTGTTGTGATAGACTTGAAAGACTGTTCTGTCTTTTTCACGATTCCCTTACACCCTGATGACACACAAAGAGACTCACTAACGATGATTTGCAACCGTTCTGATCCTGGTTTCATGGCACCGAAGCCAACAGTCCTCAAACTTGTTCATCAGAACAGCAGGCTGCCCTGAAAGTTGTATCCCGCAGGATTCAGACTGGCTGATGTGGTCACCGAATGGAGAATCTTCCGTTATCTTTTTGGTTTGTAATGTTGCCACTTCACCTTTTGCCCTTATTTTGCAATGGCAAAAGAAAAAGGGGGAAAATACGGCGATCATTTTAGAGTGGTTGTTTTTGCCATTGCAACCCAGACATCGTATTTTAAGTCGTCCTGAAGCAGTAGTGGCCTTGGTGAGAAAAGGAAGAGACAGGATTGTTGAAATTGATGGGACTGAACCAGCAGATATCAGTATTCCAGTCCGTGGTGATGATTATGAATGGCTCCTGAGACATTCAACAGCCATACAGGAAGCCTTGATGGGCTATACAGGTGTTGTACACAACCGGCCAAAAGGACCTCTCTGGAAGATGTTAGAACGTTATCAGTGGATTGCGAGACTGTTACCCTCAAAAAGACCAGTTGAAGGGCCAACGGTGTTTACAGATGCAGGACAAAAGATGAAGAAGGCTGCGTGTGTTTGGCAATCCGATAATCAGTGGCAGAAACACGTGATCACCAGTGAGCCACAGGACAACCTTCAAGCCTTAGAACTGAAAGCAGTTGTTGAAAGGTCAAACCGTACCCTGAAGGATTATCTTCAGAGACAGAAAGTATCGCAGGACATAGATGTAACTAAACAGTTGACTAAGGTGTTGTTTACCTTAAACTATCTCTCCCTTATGGAGGATAGAGAGGGGCCCCCTGTTGTTATACATCACCAAACAGCACGAGGGAACCAAACAACTACAGTTCCTGGTTTGAATGTTCTGTATAAAAATATGGCTTCAGGTGTATGGGAAGGACCTAATCCGGTGTTATTTATTGGTAGAGGTTATTTTTGTATCTCCACAGATAAAGGACCTATATGGGTCCCTAGCAAGTTTGTGCGACTTGTATGTCAAGATCAGAAGACAGAAGAGAAGACTCGGAGCGAGCAGACGGAATGAACTGTCTATGTTGCAAGGGATGTAACCCGTGGGTATTGTGCCGATGTATGCTATGTGGGGTAAAATGGTTCTGTAAGCCAAAGCTTAAATGCAAATGGTGTAAAGAGTGTATGTGTTTGATTAGTAACCGGGCATGAAGCAAGAGAAAGCATACAACTAGTGTAATACCATGCTGATTGGAGACAGTATACATCATCAGAATCTGTGAAAGCACAGATTTGTGGGGTGGAATGAAAAAAAAAAAAAAAAAAGGTGGAAATTGTAGGACTAAACATGTTTAAGTGGTGGACTTAGTTTACGGTCTTGATGTATTTTTTACCCATTGGCCAAAGTATTTTTTGACATCTTGCCTAGAACAAACATATGGGTGACATGGGCAAATATCACGGGAGTAACAGACTTTTGTTTAAGTTTGCAGCAAGCAGACAACCCCTTTAGAACTTGTTTAATTGGTATTCCCCTGCAAGAGAATGAAACAAATGTTGATGGTTTTTGAAATGTTAAAACAGTGGATCTGACTTCCAATCAGAATGGTACATGTATGAGTCCAAATGGGCAATTTGTTTGGCCTTCTATGCATAATGCAGCGTGGCAGAAAACGGTTATTGAGAATTTGAATCGACCATATCATTTGTCATTACAGGAGTTAGACCTATTAGGTAGCATTACGCCCGTTAAATACGTTAACGTGACTGCAACGGGAATGCCAGAATGAGAGGACATGGTACCACCACTTCAACCTGTAAATGGCACTGGAGTAATTTGGTTTGGTGAACCGTGGCGATTGTGGCTAGCACGTCAAGGTGAATGGGAGTTTGATACAAAGTTTCAAAATTTAACCGGTTCACCTAATTGGGGTGAACTGAAAGCTGGAGGTTTACATGTAAATGTATCAGGAGGCTATCAGTTGCCACCGGGAGTCTTGGAGATTAGTGTTTGAGACATTGAAAGAGATGCGTGCAGAAAAACAGCTTGCAGGTATTGCTAAGGAGGCTTGGTCAGAGACTGAGGAAGGGCAGGAAGCCAGTGTAACAACAAAACAAGATGTTGCCCAGCAGATGGAGCCGAGTGAGAGCGAGGCTGAAACTGAGCATGTTTCTGATGAACTAGAAGGAACAGAGTTGGAGGATTTGGATGAGGATGGACAAGGTGAAAATATGTTAAATTTAAGACTGGAGGATTTGCTGTTAAAAAAGGAACAGTCAAAAGTAAGGAAGAAGCGAGTGGTGTGGGTGAGTGCTAATAAGGAAAGCAGTAGCGATGATGAAAATGATATCAGGAGACAGATTAAAGAAGAGTGGAGGAGAGTGCACTTGGAAATTATGAAAGAGGGAGCGCACACGTTTCCCGTGATATTACAAGATAGACACCCAGGCCAATATCAGCCGTTTCACTGGGAAATGATTAAGGAACTATGGAAAACTGTAATGCCAAATGGACTATATTCTCCTTTATCACAAACTTTATTAGAGAATGTGATGACAGGTCCGCAGCTAGTGACTCTGGTAGAATGGATCTGTGACAAAGTGCTGGACTTTCCACCTGATGGCACTTTGCAAATTCCTGCCTGGCAAGCGGTCAGCAGACGATTGTATGATGCTGCTGCGCAGGGGGACTCTGCGGCGGGAATGCATTTAGGACCTTGGTGGCAAATTCTGACTACTCTTTGCCAAGTGTGGACTAATTCTACTAACAGTGCTAAACCAGGGGAAGCTGTAAATTCCACCGACAGCGCGACTCTTCTCAACACACCGTCAATGATGGCAATTCCATCCACATCTCCTCTGCCCCCAAAGCTCCTGTCACTGATTGCAGTGATGCTCACAACACAGGACCAAAATGGGAACAGGACAACTCAGACAATGATTCCATTGACACTGATAAATCTTTTGATCCAGGTCCTATAGATCCAGAAAAGGAAGCAGACTTTTTTCCTCCTCCCCCCCCCCCCCCCCCCCCCTTCCTCCCCTGATGCATTGACTGTATTTTCAGGGAGGGTGAAAGGGGGTCCAGGGGATCTGTGGCAGGAATGCAAGTGAGAAGTGGTTAAGTGAGGGGTTTTGGGAGTCGCTATGGCATGTTCAGTATTTTGTCAGACAAATCAACCTCGAGAGTGGCAGCCTGTGCAATATGAGGCTGTTAAAGAGTTAAGAAAAGCAGTGCGGGAAGGGAGGATTCATAGTACATTTGCTATGTCCCTTCTTGAAATGATGGCAGAGCTTTATACACTCACACTGCATGATTGGAAGTTATTGCTTTGTATGGTACTAACTGATACAGTATATGATGTGGTTATCTGAGTTTTGTGAGCCATGTGTAGTGGCCTTGATTGAAAACCTTAATCGGGGAATTGCTGTTAACTATGAGCAGTTGGCTGGAGAAAATAATTGTGCCGATTCTGTGACTCAGGCAAGGTATCCCAGGGACAACTATTTGCAAATGAAGGAGATGGCTATTAAGGCAGTCAGGATACCAAGTCTGGCCGAGCCTCTAGTGAATTGTTCGCCACAGTCTTGCAGGGTCCTAGAGAGTCATATACTAACTTTATTGATTGGCTTCAGAATATTTTGCAACAACAGGTCGAGCATGAGGATGCTCGAGGGTTGCTTTTAAAACAACTAGCTATGATAATGCCAATGAAGATTGCAAATGGGCATTGCAGCTCTTTCGCAATTGCAACCCCAACGTGTCAAATGATTGTAACGCAGAACCCACAGCAAACTATAACTCTCAAGTTGAATTCTGGAATGCAGCATAACACATTTTGCTTCTGTAATCTATTCCGTAAGAATAGTACACGTTCTTAACTTGCTTAGTAAATTAGGCTGCTAGCTTACTAAAGAAAGTAATACTACAAATACTATTCCTTTTTTTTTTTTTGGCTTATTAACATATGTCAATTCTGTCAGTCATATGTTGCTACAAACCCGAGTTGCTACTGATTTTTATTGTTAGCACAGGGACATGGGTGTGAAGACTTCGATAGGATGTGTTGCGTGAATCTGAGTGACTACTCTGAATCAATTCACAAGAGCATACAAAACTTAAAAGCCTTAAACAAAGATCTGCAGCAAAGCCAAGGGCAGGATGTCTTTGGTCTCTTCTCACGGCTGGGAAACTTTGGGCCGTGGATCAAAAGTATTACAGGATTTATTATAATTGCCTTAAACACCTTATTGATGTTTGCCTTATGTCCCCCTTCCTTTTTTCCTGTATTCAGCGTTTAGTTGATCATAACATAAATCAGGTCATGGTCACCCAGCTACACAAAACCTTTGCCTTGTCGCAATTAACAAGCAAAAAAGAGGAGGATAGAGAATGTCTGAAGAGAGATATAGGAGAGGAAGATGGAGAATATTTGACCTAGCAAGAGATGAGAGAACAGCTAGGTGTTGTGAAGGAGAGTAGGAAAGATGAACATGGTTATCTAGTGTTTAATAGGTGTCTGCATGCTTGTAGTGATATATAGCTATGTAACTCCATGAATGGTTTCTGCCCTGAGCCTGGTGGTGCATGCAGCTGTGGTTTGTGTCTGGACTCAGAGATGTAAATAGGGGCTTCTCTGTTACGGTAAAGTGTCTCTGGTTACATTTAAAAAAAAAAAAGAAAAAAAAAGGTGACTTTAATAAGACTTAGAAAAACAATTGTGAACATAAGAATTTTTTCCAATTACTCTTCTGTTTCTACAAATATGCTGTTTCATCATATGTGTTTTTCAGTTAAGGGGTAAAATGTGGAAACTAGTTGTTAGGATGACAACTGCAACCTAATCTAATTCCAAGCAATTTGATATAAAATGAACCTCTGAATTTTGTTCATAAATTATAATGGAGTGCTACATATATATAAATGCTAGATCATAACCCTATTTCAGTGTGACCAGAATTTAGCATACAACTGCATCAGCATATTGACAGAATACCTTTTGAATTATTTCTTTTTTTTTTAACCTCTAAATTGGGAACAGCTCAAGGTGAAAAGACTGTTCAAATCCTCAGCTGTTGCTTCAGAAGGAATATGTGTTCTTTGTGTACAGGTGAATTTCACACAGCTGAAAATTTGTTTTGGGTTATAAGTCAAATATCTGTCACACTTTTGTCACCACCACCACAACCTTTAAGGTCAGTGGGAAAAGTATTCTGTACTCTGTTGCAGCGGTGAAACTTCAGCTGAGCTGCATTAGTTTGTGTACTTGACTGCAAATCCTTTGGTGAAAAAGAAGTTGTCATAGATGTTAGACTTTAACCCGAGTAACATACCATTTGACACTTTGTAAGTGAGAAAGATTGTGTCCCGACAGCATGCCGTTTCCCACACTTGTGCCTAGAGTTATACTTGAAATCAGCTTGCGTGTTAAGTTTAAATGTAATCACACAGATATCTCAAAGGCCACAAAGATATGTTACTGCTTAGGGTATTCTTGCAGTATAGCAGGTGCAAAACCAGTTCTAAAGTAATGATCTAAAGAAGTGTTTTCTTTCAGGAACACCATTTTTTCATTTCTAATAGATCATACACAATGCAACATAATATCTCTCCATAAAGTGTCTTGTGGATTGAATGCATTCTGCAAATTTGTATTAGAAATAAATGTTTGTATTTTCACCTAATGAAGTTGCCTAAGCTAAAGGATCATGACCTAGGCATTGTTACAAAGCTCAAAGATAGTGACAACAGTGATGGAGAAGAGTAATTTAACATGTAGTTGATTTGTGGTTCATACAGGACTATATCATACTACAAAAAAGTTATTCATTCAGAGTTGTGGATGTACTGCATGGTCATGTAACAGTTTATCTGCAATTAAAAAAAAAAGGGGGGGTGACTAAGCTGTAAATACTGTATACTATTGTCTTTCCTTTTTTTTAAGCAACTTTTTTATTTCCCTTTTTGTGTATATTTATATATATATATATATAAAACCTAACCAACACAAAGCATCCAGAACATTTTGAGAAACCCTTATAGTTAACTCCTTCATTTAATTCCAGTAACAATCTAAAGGTTTCCATTCAGCTGTTTGTTTAGTT
Organism: Falco naumanni; assembly: GCF_017639655.2. Taxonomy (NCBI): domain Eukaryota; kingdom Metazoa; phylum Chordata; class Aves; order Falconiformes; family Falconidae; genus Falco; species Falco naumanni. The sequence continues at coordinate 25,545,247 of NC_054079.1, forward strand.
CTAAGTTTTCATTGTATGCTTTCACGTTCTTTGAAAAGCAGCAATAACAGCTGAACAATTATTTCAAGTAAAACTTTGTTCTACACAATTTCCACTTCCATGCTTTAGAATGGAGGCAAAGTGGAACACTCACCCAAGTGCGAGATTTCAAGAGCTTTTAAGTAGGTTTTATCTCTTTTTTTTTTTGATAGAAAATGTTTCTTAACAGCTTATATATAGAATTTACAAGTTAAACACAATTTCTCATGCTCATTTATTTGCTTAGAAGTTTCTGATAAAATATTTTCATAAAATTTACATTTTGTGAACCTGATTGAAATGTACAAATGCACACATAAAATAAGGCTGAAATTGGTAATTAAGTGATGAGAAAAAAAAAAAAAGAATGAACAGTCCATAACATGTTAAAGCAACCTTTTGAAAAAAAGAAAAACAAACAAACAAAAAGGGGGAATTGTAGGGAACTGAGTCAGTGAGTTGTTTTGACATTGATAATGTGCATCTGTGACCTTGTTTTGACTATGTGCAGCTGTGATCCTGCAGCAAAGAGATAAATAACTTTGAGGGAGTATGAGAAGAAACCAGGATGAGACAGAAACAAAGGAGGAATGTGATCTCACCTCTAGAAGATAAGGAAACAGCATGAACAGTAGAGAGTAGCCTATAGTGAACAGTGCTAAGGAATGTGCTGTATGAACCTTTCAGACCATCCGGAGTCAAATCAGTTACAAAAATTGAAGGGCATGTCAAAGGACTTACAGCATGAACTATCAGGAGATTGGTTGCGGAATCTTTTTAAGTCATGGGGAATCACTGGATGGTTGCAGGAGCTTACAATACACGGAGGAATGTTGTTATTGATAATTGTAGTTATATTGATGACTATTCCCTGTATGTTGAATTGTATAAGATCTATGATTCAAAAGCAGTTTAACCTGTATGTTTTTTCTGTTAAAAATAAAGAAGGGGAAATTGTAGAGAGCTTTGTGGCAGGTGCTGGAGTCCACGATGCCTGTGAAGGACTTTGAAGGCTAAAGAAGAAAAAAGTAAGATAAGGTTGGCTGAACACCTTGAAGAAAAACGGGATAAGAAGCAAGGCCAGAGCGGATGCGTGATGCCAAGTCTCGGCGCCTGGCTGAGAACATGAAACTCACAGAGACAAGAAAGAAGAGGGGAAAAAAATATGCAAGAGTTCAGTGTGTTTGTAGCTTAGTAATTAACCAATTATATGTAGCCAAGAAGTGTGTGAACAGTATTGATTAACCAATGATATTTTAGTATGTTGCGCGTGAACAGCGAACGAGGATATATATGCGTGGGTTTTGGACTAATAAAAGGTCTTCTGATCTGATTCAGGAGTCCATGTCTTCATCTCCTCACATAATGCCAGATGTCCCCACCTTCCTTCTTCTTCCCCCAGTTTATATACTCAGCATGATGTCATGTGGTATGGAATATCCCTTTGGCTAGCTTGGGTCACCTGTCCTGGCTGTGTCCCCTCCCAGTTTCCCATGCCCCTGCAGCCCTCTGGCTGGCAGGGCCCAAGAAACTGAAAAGTCCTTGACTTAGTATAAACATTACTCAGCAACAACTAAAACCATCAGTGTGCTATCAACATTGTTCTCACATCATAGCCAAAGCACATCACTGCACCAGCTACTAAGAAGAAACTTAACTCTGTTCCAGCTGAAAGCAGGACAGAATCTAATGGAAACCTAGCAGATTTTGCCAAGAAAACATCATAAAAGGACTAAGATGACTGGGTCATGAAGTGTTTAGAAGCCAACAACATCTTGGTGGTAACAAAAGCAGCCCTTCAACTCAATTCAGAAGAAAACTATGCATGTGTATAAGAAGGAGGGACTAATGTAAATGAATTCTGGGAAATAATCAAATACGTATGGGATTTGGGGGAAATGTAATGCATATGTATGACTATACCGAATATAAGGGACGCACTCGAGGACAAGGTGAGCATGTTAGGAGGAGATATCCCTCATGCTCTTGGCACCATAATAAAGAACACCTGCTTTCTAAACTTCAAAACAAGTCTTAGTAAGTTAATTCAACCAATCGTTCGGTAACAACACTATGCAATTGTCCTACATTTCTAAGGCCAGTATCCTGACAAACTACCAGCCATTATATTGTGATACTTTCCCTCTGAAGATGTATTTACGTTGTAATTGTCACCTCACAATATTTTGAAAGACAGACTGAACTGTTTAAACTCATTAAGGGCATGTCAGTATAGAAGAATAGCCACATTCTCCTGGCACAATTATACCAGTAAAATAAAGTGCCAGGCATCAATAGAGCTCCCCACTGTTGCAGATTATCTTAAGATCTTACTGAATCTTTCTACATTTTGGGTTTATGTAACAGTTAGTTATAAGAGCATTTTGATTCTAAGGAGTTAACCTTCGTGATGGAATTATGTTACCACTTATCAACCAATGACACATGAATCGCTCTACTGCTTGTTATCTGAGACTATTACTTGAAGTCCCTATGCTATAGACCATAATATCCTTAGTCTTTACTCTCTAGACCATAACCAAAGCACCTAGGTTCTATTGTGTATAGGATGAGTTATTGGACAGCTTGGCGAGGCCGATATCCAGCCTTCCAACTTGGCAACAAAACTTACTTTTAAGGTGTCCTGAAGTGAACTACCTTCATTATAATACTAAAAATCATGCCCACAGGTCAAGAAGACCCTTGCCCAGGTGAAGACCCTTCCCCTGCGCAAGCGTAGTAACAGAGAAGGATGATACAGAAATTATTACAATTATATGCAAATTTCTAACCAATCATTGTAATTGGGAGTGTACGACCTTGTAATTTTTGTGTATAAATGTAATGGTAAAATCTACACAGCTGTGCTTGATTTGTGGAGATGCCACCGAGCGCCCAGCTCTGCAATAAAGTAGTGCCTGCTGCTTAATACTCCACTGGTGTTAAGAGGTTCGATTCCCGATTTCAGTGACATACTGAAGCTGAAAAACCTCAGAATGAAGAAAACTGCTAAGAGACTTTTTGTACTTTTAGCAGCAAGGTATTTATTATCTGTGCAGGGGAGGAGGTAGCTTGCACCACAGAAACTCACTCCGAAGCACAGGTGCGAAACAGTCTAATTTATATATTTGACATATATGATTGCAACATCTCTACATACGTTATTAATGTGATTACAATATCTCATTGCATATTAATGATAGGCAGAGTCTAGGCGGAGCCTGGGCAGAGTTTATGCAGAATCTTCTCTTGGCATCAGTTTTAGGAGGGTTGTTCCAGCCTTTGGCCCCACTCAAGTAGTCTTCCTCAGGGTTGAACTTTTCAGCTTTATTTCATAAGTGGCTCTGCCAGAATCTTGTACAAAAAAATCTTGGCTTGCTACCATTTTCTTCTATTGATATGTCTAATTTTACCTAATTTATGATTTCTAGTACCTGGTACAGCAATTTCTAGCAATGGCTTATGCTTGGGTACAGTGAGCAAGAACAGGGCGATTCAGCACAACATGGTATGGTTCCTCAGTAACAAGAGTTGAGCAATTTTGCAAGACAGAATGGGGCTTTTACAGAGCCGAGACTCTTCTCAGGGGGTCTTTAGGTTTTTAGGCCTTATTCCTTTTCACTACGAAGGAGGTGAGAAGTCAGGAATGATGGGAGGGAAGTTATCCTGAGATCAACAGTGCAGCCTGGACGTATTGCGATGGCTGCTTGCAGCTCAGCAATGAGCTGTGACAGGTCCGCAGCTAGTGACTCTGTTAGAATGGATCCATGACAAAGTGCTGGACTTTCCACCTGATGGCACTTTGCAAATTCCTGCCTAGCAAGCAATTGGCAGACAATTGTATGATGTGGAGGAGGAGGAGGAGGAGGACTCCACTGCGAGAAAGCATTGTCGACCTGGTGGCAGATTCTGACTACTCTTCACCAAGTATCAACCAATTCTGCTAACAGTGCTATACCAGGGGAGGCTGCAATCTCCGCCGACAACGTGGCTCTTCTCAACACACCGTCAACAATGGCGACTCTGTCTGCACCTGCTCTGCCCTCAAAGCTCCCGTCACCAGTTGCAGCGGCCCTTGCGGCACAGGATCAAGTGCGGGAACAGGGCCTTGAGGGATAAAAACTACAACTCCAGTGACATAGCCCAGCTGAACCAGGGAAAAGGGGAAAAAGGGAAGATGGATACACAAGAGCTCTCATCACCACTGCAGGATGGCAGGTAAGTGGCTGGGAACCATGGGACAATCATTAACACAGGAGCAGAAAAAACATATGGATGTTTTGCAGAAAATTTTAAAGACTTATGGGGACAATGTGTCTCAGCTATCCCTTGTAACCCTCTTGGTGTAGGCTCGGGACAATTGTTCTTGGCTCCCTAAAGTGGGTACGCTGAATATCACCGTATGGAAACATATCGGGGATGAGTTGGGACAGCAAAATGATGAGAAATCAAAAAAGTTTGCTGATAATGTGACAGCAAGTGTTTTCAGCTCTTAGCTGCTTACAGATTGTTAATGAAGCAAAACTCCTGCATTATAGTGTGACAGCCTCATCAACAGCAAGCGGAGATAAACAGCAGCCGCTGTCTTTGCATTGCGATCCTGAGCCTGATGATCCTTTTGACCCAGGCTTAGAAAATCCAGAAAGGGAGCTGGATCTTTACCCATCAGATGATAATGATGCAGGTGTAATCCCTGTGCCTCCAACCAAGCCAACAGCTCCATTTAACCCTATGACCGAGGAGCCTGGACCGAAACAACTGAAATCGCCCCCATCCACAGATCCTGCATTTTGGGCAAAACCAACTGAGTTGTCACATTCCGGTGAGTCGTCCAAAGTATACTGTGGTGCCTTAGATCAGTGCAGAAAGGAGGCTATGTGAAAGGGAGATATGGAATTACTCAGTGCATTCCCTGTCCGGTACCAGGTGGGGAGACCAGCTGTGTGGGAGCAACTCCCGTAAGAAGCTGTAAAAGAACTCAGATGCTCAGTTAAAGATTTTGGACTCAGATCAGCATTTACTATGAATTTGTACACTGCCATTGCAGAAGGATATGTTATGACCCCATATGATTGGAAAGCACTGTGTCATACGATGCTTATTTCTATGCAGTATACAGTTTGGATAACGGAGTATTGAGACCGAACTACTACACAGACAATGGACTATTTAACTAACATGAAAAATATAAATCGAGGGCTTGCCGGGGGGGGGGGGGGGGGGGGCTGCTCAGAGCAGGGGGCTGGGGGTTGGGGGCAGCATCACACCCTGACCCCCTGCCTCCCCTGCCAGGGTGCCCCCCCCCCGGCCAGGACCCCACACCCCCTGCAGCCCCCTGCACCCCACCTGCACTTTCTTTTGTGTATGAATAAATGCCGGAGTGGGGCCCCCAAATTTTGTATATGTGTATAGAAACAAAAAAGGAAAAGATTCATCTAGGGATAATTTCTGCAGAAATGTATTGTAAGAATAATTTTGTGGCATATTTCTAGTCATCACTTACATGTTTGCTGAAACTTCAGTTATTTTGTTTTTCTTTTGGTCTCAAATGTAGCATTTCAGAAAATGAAATGAAGAGACTGCTTGGACATAGTTATGTGAAGAACTATTGTCAATTTTAATGTTACTATTTGAGATGCCAGTTTCTGAGGGGAGAAGACATGCTGTGACTTTCTTCACCAGAATTCACCAAACCTGACCTATTGCTTAATAGGAATGAATTCATTGGTCTCTTAAAGACATGCTGCAGAAACAAAAAAGGGGGAATAGCCCAGGTACCTCGCCACAGAAACAACTGGAAAGTTCTATATGTGATCAATTTTTTAAACCACTCTTCCGACCGTAGTGCTGTGCATAAACATTTCTCTTGTCCTGCTTGGTGGGAACTGCCCTGGGTTCTCTACAAAGACCCAGAAACTAACTAATGGAGTGTTCTGGCTGAATTAATAACGTGGGGAACAGGGTATGCTTGTGTCTCTACAGACTGAGGACCTCGGTGGATCCCCGCTCAGCTCGTTCAACCAGCTGATCACAGGCCTCCTACCAACAACAAGCCAGAGAACAAGCCAGAATAGTGCAAACAGACTAATACAATTAGTTTGGCCCTTGAAAAATTATTGATTGATGTACAATCAGTGTGACATGCCACTGCAAAATAGAGCTGCGATTAGTTTATTGTTATTAGCTCATGGGCGTGGATGTGAGGAGTTTGATGGAATGTGCTGTATGAATTTGAGTGATAATTCAGTGTCAATTCATCAAAGTTTGAAACAGCTACATGATTTGACGTATAAGTTGAAGGAAGATCCCGGATGGAATCCTTTTGAAGGTTGGGATTGGACCCTAGGATTAGGTCCTTGGATACAAAAAATATTGATGTGTGGGTTTGTTGTATTGCTAGGGGGTTGGGCCATTGTTATATGTCTACTGTGTTTGATGAACCTGATGCGAGCCATGATACAAAGGGCTGTCCATTAGTCTATGACGGTTTAAATTCACAGAGCCTTAACCTTATCCAATTTAACAAACAAAAAAGGGGGAATTGTAAGGGACTAAAATAAGTTGACCTTGTAGAGAAACAAGGCTGAATTGGCAGAGCTGTTAGTGTACAGATAAGCGGCCAAATTTGGCAGTGAAACCGCAAGCATGTGAACAGCTCGTAATGAGAAACTGCTTTGCTACACGTAGACAAATTCCCAGGTGCTCTGCCGCACGTAGGCACATTCCAGGGCAGAACTTGGGTAGATAAGCGATTGTATATAACCAGCACTTATGTATGCAATAAACGATCTCACTTCTTCGCTGACTTGGGGTCCGTGCCTTCATACGCCACATATAAAGCGTTTTACTATGTGTTAAGAGGGGTGCTAGCTTTGTGGATTTACCACCTAGCACCCACCTCTGAGCAGACCTACAATAAACAAATACCTGGACTCGGTATGTGAATTGGCAGTGCGCACTGGGTAACAAACTCCATTTGTGAGACAACAGTTTCTGGTGACTCTGGTGGGACAGCCGTAGTGCCTTGCCCGGATTGACTGACCGCTCCAGGCAAAGGGGCTCGGCCGGACAAATTCCAGTGCGCACGGACCTTTTGATCGGGGCCTTGTACTTCGTACAACCAGCCCCAGAGCCAGGACGACCAGCGACTTAATGGTGCAACACTTTTTAGAGGTATTTCTTGGGTGAAAGCGGGGTGATTGAGAACTGAAAGAGAAGCAGCAGGATTTTGGGTTTGGGCTCTGCATAAGAAACATCAAGACGATATGCAGCAGGAGCTGTTTCTACGCTTTAGTGACACGTGTCTTGGGTTTTGGTATTGCGTACACATTTTCACACTTGCTTTTTTTGGATATGTGTGTGAAAACTTGGGCTTGAGGTGTATGCATTTGTAATTATAGTGTATGAAACATTGGGTAAATTCTTTTGGATACCAAAATGGGTTCCTCTGCTTCTGTAGAAATTACCCTTTGCTCTCCCCTCAGATGCATCCTAAAGAATTGGAATAAGTTTGGAGAGGACCCTATGACAAAGGATAAACTGAAGCGATACTATAATAAATGGTGGCCACAATATGATTTAGATGATGGGGAAAATGGCCTGAAAATGGATCTTTAAAATATAATACTATACTACACTTGATGTTATTTTGTAGAAGACAGGAGGAGTAGGATGAAATTCCTTATGTTGATTTGTTCTTTGCTTTAAGAGATGATTGGGTTTGTAGGAGAAAATGCAACTTAATAGATTCAAAACATCAGAATGGAATATTTTCATTGTCTAAAGAAACCAAGAAAAAGAATGGAAAGTCTAAGTCTTGTGGTGCTAAATGTGACGGTGAGTGGGACAGAGAAGCTGAAGAAGACGTCCATATGTTGGTACCCTCCCCCGACTAGGAAAACAAGGAAGGTTAGAAAGTCAATTTAATGAAAAAGTTGTTTCCGATACTAGTCCAATTTCAAGTAGAACTAGAGGACCCCCCCCCCCCCCCCCCCCCCCCGATATTACAGGCCCCTTTGAGAGAATCAGTGGGGCCTGAAGGGGAGGTAGTGTATGTACATGTTCCATTCACTACCTCAGACTTATTAAATTGGAAGCGAGAGACTGGATCATACCGTAGCAACCCTGATAGAATGTATAGCATGGTTAAAACAGTGATATTAAGACACAATCCTAATTGGGGAAACATTCAAGCTTTGTTGGAATATTTTTTTACATATGAGGAAAGGAAGGCAGTGTTGGAAAAGGCCCGAGAAGGAGTAATTAGAAAACTGAGGGTTTGGACTTAAAAGTCACGGGAACTCCAAATCCTGATTAATTTCTCCCCAAGGAGGATCCGAAGTGGGACCCAAATAGAATCAGAGGATTAGATCAGTTGAAAACGTATCAAAGGTTGATTTTATATGGGATTCAGAATGGAGTAGAGAAACCTAAGAATCTTGCCAAATTGTATGAGGTGAAACAAGGAGAAAAGGAATCTCCCTCAGCCTTTTATGAGAGACTGTGTGAAACGGTTCATAAGTGGACAGATTTGGACCCTGAAAGTGAGGGAAATGTAATGCTATTTAATATGCTCTTCGTTGGACAGTCTGCACCAGATATAAGAAAGAAACTTCAAAAAGTAGAAGGGGCAGACGGGATGGTGATTTCACAACTGATGTCTATTGCCTATAAGGTGTATAATAACGGACAAAATAGAAGGGATAAAAAGAATCAAGCTAAATTAACAGCTGCTCTAGCTAATGCTAATGGCCAAGGATGGGGAGAAGGAGTAAGTGCCCGAAGACGAGGAGGATTGAGAGGACAAAGTCGGGGACGAGGACGTGAATCGCCCCTCTAAAACGACCAATGTGCTTATTGCAGAAAAGAAGGACATTGGAAGAGAGAATGCCCACTGCTTATGAGTGGACAGAACAGGGAATCAGAAGGAGCTGTAGGACTTATGGCAGAAATAGGTTTAGATTGAAGGGGACCAGGGGACAATATTAAAATTTCCCCAGAGGATCCCCTGGTTCCAGTTCAGCTGGGGAACGAAACTATTGATTTCCCGGAGGATACAGGAAAGACATATTCCGTTATAACTAGTTGTAAAGGTCTTTTAAGTAATAGCTATATGCCGATTGTGGGGTCACGGGAAAGCAAGCTTTGAAACCATTTTTAAAAGCGATGGAATGCAAAATTGGAAGTAAAACTGTAGCTCATTAATTCCTCTATATGCCAGTATGTCCCTTACCCCTCTTAGGGCGAGATCTGTTGTGTAAATTAAGAGCACAGATAGCTTTCTCTGATAAGACAATACAGCTACACCTGCCAAAGGTAACAGCTTGGAAGGCTCAAATCTGTTTATTGACGGAGAAACAACGGAGAGATGCAAATACCCCGGAGGAAATCTTGGATGCTGTAATACCCACCGTATGGGCAACTAACAGACCTGGAAGAGCAAAGAATGCAGTACCGGTAAAGGCTGAATTAAAAGCCAGAGCCCAACCAGGAAGAAAAAAGCAATATCCTATTAAGTTAGAAGCTCGTTTGGGTTTAGAACCACTAATAAATGGTTTTATTCAATATGGACTATTGAAGGAGTGACAATCTGAATATAATACCCTGATCTTGCCAGTTAAGAAACCCTGGACTCAAGAATACCAATTGGTGAAAGATTTGATGGAAAATAATCGAATCACAGTCAATGTACAGCCTGTGGTTCCAAACCCTTTATGCCTTGTTATCATCTTTACCTAATAACAATGTCGATTTTACAGTATTGGATTTGAAAGATGCCTTCTTTTGCGTACCCCTGGAGGAGGAGAGTCAAAAGCTTTTTGCATTTGAATGGGAAAACCCAACGACAGGACAAAAAGTTCAACTCTGCTGAACTGTGTTACCCCGGGGATTCAAGAATAGCCCTACTCTGGTAATGTATTGGCCAAAGAATTGGAAGATTGGCAAGGTAAGATTCTTTGATTACCTTGCTTCAATATGTAGACGATATTCTACTGGGAGCCATGACGCAACAGGAATGTCAGGCAGCCACCATTAGCTTACTGAATTTCTTGGGACTTGCTGGGTACCAAGTATCACAGAAAAAAACACACAAATTGCTCAGCTTCCCATAGAATATCTGGGTTTTGAGATTTTGCAGGGCGGGAGAAGATTGGGAGCAATATAAAAAGAGGCGATATGCCGCATAGCCCCTCCGAAATCAAAGAAAGAATTAAGAGGATTTTTAGGAATGGCCGGGTTGTGTCACCTGTGGATACCAAATTTCAGTCTAATTGCTAAACCGTTATATGCTGCTATCAAAGGGCCTGAAGAAATTCTTGAATGTTGTAAAAGCTTTGACACTATAAAATTGGAACTTATGAGGGCCCTGGGATTGCCAGACTTGAGTAAGCCATTCACTTTATACGTATATGAAAAACAACATGTGGCCTTCAGAGTTCTAACTCAAACCCTTGGAGACTGGAAAAGGCTGGTGGCATACTTCGCTAAGCAATTAGATGAAGTGAGCAAGGGATGGCCAGCATGCCTCAGAGCAGTGGCAGCAACGGTCTTCTTAATTACAGAAGCTCAAAAACTGACTTTGGGACAGTTGATGGTTTTGTGCCTCATGCTGTTTTGGCAGTATTGGAGCAGAAGGGCCATCACTGGTTGTCCCCAAACTGATTGATTCAATATCAGGCATCCTTGATCAAACAAGATGATATCACTTTGAAGGTGGGAACCTGAAGCTCAAGGGTGCAATGACTGCACTGACAGCCCTGAAGCCAACATCTGCCTCTCTGCACATGCAGGAAGATAGACTGGTCACACAGTTTGTGCCCATGAATGACTCCCCAGCCTGAGTGATGGGAAGTGGGACCTTCATCACCAGCGATGAGGAGGAGGTGGTGGTGGCAACACCAAGTCTCCAGAGAAACTGAGTAACTCCAGAAGAGGCTGGCAAAGAAAGGCCTGGGGCTGCAAGGGAAGCAGCCCCATGCTGCTTGCCCCTTCCCAGGCCAGCGATGTCCCAGCACTCATAGCCACCAGGGACAACCCAGGGGGGTCACTTCCCATAGGAACACCAAGGTCACCCTGGTGGGTCATATTCCATGGGGTCACCATGGTCACCTGAGAGACTCACATGCCATGGAAGTCACCATGGTCACACCTTAAATGGGTCACATCCCACACGGTCACCAGGGACACCCCAGCAACCACAGGGTCATTGGGGATGCCTGGGGCAGGGGAAACAGAAAGACAGACACCCTCCTACTAGCAGGAAGTGAACCTCACCAGTAGGGTGCAGACCAGCAGCCCCCAAGGAGTCCTTGCAGGGGTGGATAGGGCCTCACGGGGCAGCCTGCTTCAGGTGCCTCACAAAGGGGACCGATAGCTTCCTTCCCTGCCATGCTAAGTAGAACCCTACAGCCATCCTGGTGTGGAACATCCCATCAGTGCCAAGAGCACCCTGCTGGCTCCTCTAAGCACTCAGATGGCATCTTCAGAGCATCTCCCTCAGACGCCTCTGCTAGTAGTACCAAGGCCCAGACAGGGAAAGTACTCATAACGCCTTAACAGCAACCCTGGTTCTTAACTAATTCATCAGGGTCCTGTTGATCTCAGGTTGCAAAACAGTGAGTGCAGCCATCCCCAGTCTCCCCCAGGGCTGCAGGACAGTAGGAAGAGACTGGTGCCTGTCTGGGGACGTGTAGAGGAATGAAGGTGGTGGGTTGATTAGCACTGATAATATGCAGCTGTGGCCTTGCCTCAAAGGCATAGGTTGATTGACCTGGATGATGTGCAGCTGTAGCTCATTCCTGCTAAGTAGTTAAATAGCACTGAGGATTGTGGGAGAGGGGGTTAGATAGAGGAAGGAGAAACAGCCTGGACAGTAGAATGAGACTGATGGTAAAAAGCCTTGTTGCAACCTATTAGTTTGTTTGTGCTGCAACAGGGAAGGTTCTCCACCACTTGACCTTTCCCCAGCCCTTTTGGAGGTCCTTCCTCACCTTTTTGGCACTGCACTACCCTCACCTCTCCCTGCTTGCCACCATGCTTTGCCATAATGCTAGACATAGCTTGGTCATGCCCAGCCATCCCCTGCCAGACTCCTGCCACCACCTGATGTTTAAATTGCCTTGCGTTGAAAACAGTAATGAAAAAAGCCCACCACCAAACCCCCCAAAACCCTGACTTCTTGTGTCTTTGTAGATTGAGGCCCTTGCAGATTTGCAGTCCATGTGCTTCCCCCCCCCCCCCCCAACAGGACCCCATTGCTCGCTGTGGGATGATGAGATAATGAGGAAGGATGGCATCATGACCACAAAGCATGATGCAGCCCAAGATGCTGCCATGCAAAGTCAAGTCCTACGTGCCTGTGGGATACAGTCCACGTACTTCCTCACTATGACCTCCCCCTCCACTTCCTCTCACTGCATCCGCACTCCTCTGCTCCTCTCCTACGCATGTGGAGTTGGAGTCAATCATGACAGCCCTGCAAAGGGGCACAGGGCATGCACACAGCACCCAGACCCAGGGTAGGGGCAGGGAGCAGCTAACACTGGGACCTTCCCAAAGCACGGAGGCCCCAGAGAATAGAAACAGGTCATAAAGTGCAAAAATACTTTGTTGTTGTCAAGTGCAAAACCCTTTTCCCCGTTTCCTCTATTTACTTTTCCTTTATACCCCTTGGAGTCAGCCAGTGCATCTGCAGGGCGATCTCTGGTGAGGAAGAGCACGGTGTCCTAACCCTCAAAGGGAGACTTCTTATTTCTGGCTTATTTGCACTCTTAATACCAAAGGTCACCCTAGCAGCTTTCCCTCTCCCACCAGTAACCAACACCCTTCAGTGGCACGCCCGCAACCAAATGTGTGCATACTGAGAGGAGGGACTCAGCACATAACTGTGGATGCATGGGATAAACTTGTCTCCATGTTTAGAGCCAGTGTGGTCATCAAACACATCCTGCTCTGTGCTAGTTTTGCTTTCCCTAATGCCACCTGGAAATAAAGCAGGATCTTCAAGGTGGTGTTAATTTAGCAACGGGAGGATTACGGACTGCAGGTTGGCGGTGACACATGGAACTGCTCTCCATCACAGGGCTTCCCTGAAGTCAAGGAGACAGTGGATGGATTCAGTCCTTAGGTCAGCATGGTAATAGATGGATGCTCAAGGAGGACAGCACTCATGCCCAAACACCCTGTCCCACCACTTCCAGCATGTCCTCCTCTTTACGAGCTGCTCACACCTATAGAGAAAGCACTGAGAGCCCCAAAGGGAGCACTTTTTGGCAGGAAGGGACAAGCCTCCTTCCATTTCCATGCAAGGTCATTGCCACCAATGCATTTCTTCTTGCAGCCTTTCATGCCTAAAGCTCCTGCAGCAAATCTGCTGAGCAGCTGTGGGGGACTTTCCATCTCCAGGGAGGCTTTTGGTTTTCTCTCCCATTTAGAACAAGCAGCAAAAGTCACACTCTCCTCCCTCTGTGTATGTTTATATGTATGAAAAATAAAATTGAAAAGGAATGAACTCGTTTCAGAGCAATCAGAGGCAAAGCTTTAAAGAGAAACTACCTCAGAACATGGGATGCTGTCAGTCCTCTCATACCAACTCTGTTGTCAATCTAGTGATGAGCCAAGTGGTCCCTCTGCCTTCACAGTCTGTGGCCACTCTGCCAGCTTTCACCAAGACATGATTTCAGTCTGCCCCACTTCTCAACCAGCACAACCTGTGTAGGTACCATTAATATGGAGAGGTAGGGCATGTTTCACACCGCCATGATGCAGCATGCAGGCCTGAAATGGAAATGGTCCAGCCTCTCCCAGTGATGCTCTGGTGGCTGGAGACTGCCAGTACTCATCAGAACACCCCAAAATGGGCATATCTTGGCAGTGTTTGTGCATGTGTGGGGTAGGGGCACAGCCTGCTCCCATACTCCTGCTAGCTCCTGAGGTCTGGGCTGTGATGATCTACCCACAATATAGTCTCATACATTTGTGTCTTTTTTCCTAAACAGACATTTTGAAATTAAACCCAAATCATATTCTCAATATTTCCTTGTTATAGCAAAGACATGGCCCCAAAATCCCCAACCAAACACACCTAATCTCTTATTCATACAAATCACTGACAATTCAAAATGTAGAGGAGATCCTATACTTTATTAAATGTTGAACATACCATCTGCCTTTTCCCAATGTAGAGTTCTAATCTTTACAGTGAATAAAAGTTAAGCCATAAAATTTGCAAAGGAGGTTTCACAAAAGATACTACATTCTACTTTGGTTCAGTCCCTGCTTTCTGTTATTAATTCAGTTTGCCTTTCGCCCTAAATTCCCCAATTAAAATATTTTCCCTTTTAAATCTGCTTTGTAGGATTTAGGGGCACTAAGTGCTTCTTGATCCAACTGGAGATTATTCAAACAAGGTACTTCCAAATCCCAGCACAGAGTAAATATTGTTCAGAATAGTCTGAAAATCTTCTAACCATGCAAAATAGCTCCTGTTCCAACTGAAGAGCATTGTGAAAGTACAGGGGAAACACTGCAGCACTGAGGGACAGCTCAGGGCCAGACCAGGAGTCCCAGGTCACCATGCTGGTGTCTAGCAAAGCTCCTTTGGATTCCCTAATTCCCCTGTTAGACTTGTGATTCACAGCAAGTGACTGATAATGAGCCCTGCATGGATTACCAGATTGCTGGCTCAGCTGCAAGGCATGCCAGGAAAGTGCCAAGTGTCCCCCACATGGGATTTCCCATTTTTTTTTCAATCCCACATCTGCTATATTGACTATATACAAAAATTATGACAAAGTGCAGATGAGGCGTAGGGAATGGGGGAAATAGGAGGCAGCCAGACCCTGAAAAAGATCTGGCAGACCAGCAAACAATGATGAATTCCAGAAATGGAATTTAAATTCTCAACAAAGATAGCAAGACAGAAAATAACCATAGTCAACATCCAAGGAAGGACTTCTGCAAAAAAACAGCAGTGATGGCGCAGCTGTATTCTTGGTGTTTGCAAAGACACCTACACACACGGAGGAGAGTTCTTCAGCAAATACTCCACCAGCCTGATAAACAGTGATCAATGCCGATATTTACTAATACCTACTTCTTCTGGATAGCAGTTCAAAGACTGGCCTTTATAAGGATATTGTCATTTTCACAAGTGCTAAAATCCACTTAACAAACTACCTAACGAATTTTGCCATCTCTTAAATTCTTTTTAGCTCTTTAGAAAGCATTTCAATGACTACCAATGAGCTGAATCAGGAATGGCCTTACAAGGCGCCACCTGCAGCATCTTTGCTTTTTGCTTTCACAGAAAATTCAGCTCACCAGATAATCTGCCCTAGCTAATTTAGAATTGACTGTATAACAACCTAATACCAGGAAAATTCAATCAACTGAGTCCTTTTGCAGTTACTCCTTGACTAAAGAGCATGCAGTCAATATAAACTCTCTTACACTCCAGTTATATCAAGGAGGAGCTCTGGTATCCAACCTCATCCTCAACCAAATGCTACTGCTGTCAGTAGGAAAACTGCTTTGCCCACCCTGTCTTTGGTGGGCACCAGATAAGACACACACAAGTCATCTTTCAGAAGCATTTTACAAATAATTAGTGCAGCCTGCTTGGCACACAAGTGCTTGTAGAGGAAAAAGATGGGTGTTCATCACCTCTACCAGTGACAGAGTACTGTGATATATGAACAAGCCATGCAGTTCACCTTTTGCTAAGAAAATTATATGTTTAAGCTTTCAAGGGAAGCAGGCAAGAGAGAGCAACATAGGAGGAAGAATCTAAGAATTAGTGGTAGGGCCATTAGGTAATATTTAAATAGAAGATAAGACCTGTGCAAGTGGGGGTTACATTTGAGCAGTGGGCAGGCAGTTCTCCTTAGTTTCTTTTCCTGTCTGGTGCTGGATCACACCAACAACTGAAAGTCAAATTAGCTGGAGTATTTCACTTTATTTAAATCTGCATTCACCTCTTCTTTCACCATAGTGGAAGTGTCAACAGTGTAGCAGCAGCTGCCGGAGGCCGAAGCTTTGCTGCAGTTGCCACCAGAAAATCACTAACACAGAACAAATCTGTTTCCTTGAAAAGTGAAGTTGAGATTAATGCTTAAGGCTTGAGGATTTATGAAGCTTTACTTGTAACAATGAGAGAGATCCCTGGAGTAAAGGTACCAAAGAAGAGCAAATGAGAGTTAGAGTGATTTAGGAAATGGAAAAAAAATAAAAGTCGACTGAGGCCAGCACACAGTGATCATCACCCATGCTTGGTGCAGCCGCACCCTGCAGAGCTTTCCCAAAATGTCCTTTGGTTTGTACTCTTTACAATAGAGCTGAGTTTCCTGCACCTGTGGTTGGACCTGTGAAGATCAACAGGAACCACCAACTCTGCGGTCTGCAGAAATGGGAAAAGGGGGAGAGAGAAACAAACAGCTTCTCAGTTAACACAAAAGCTGCCAACACCAGACAGCCTTTGGAAGATCAGAAGAGCTTCAATAACGAAGCAGTACCAGAGATTTATTTAAGATCTTATAGGGACGTGCAGAAACAGCTTGAAGCCGATTCAGCACAAATAACTGAAATCAGAGAAAAACCAGATAGTTTCCTTTCTCTCCTACTCTTGATTTAATTTCTGCAACATTTGATTTCCTTTCAGCAAGTCTGCCCACTGGTATTATTTATACTGAGTCAGTCACATGTTGGCTTTCAATAACATGTTCCTGGTTAGACTGCATCACCCAGACACCGGCAAAGCTCTGAGCATGTTATCTCAAGATGATTCTCTCTTCTAAGCTATGTAATTGTGCTAACTTTAAGTTATGTTAAACAGAAATAAACTGGAAGAGTGCTCTGAGAGGCTTGTGCTCCTTGTGCTGCTGCTCTCTGCTCCCCCACCACAGCTGTGCCCACCTGATGACCTGTGGTCCCACTCAGTGGAGCCACAGCAAGAATCAGCTTTTGTGGCTGTTCTGGTAGAGCAGCTTCCCAGACGTCTGTGCTTCCCACAGCTACACTGCTTTATTTAAGGGAATTGAAACAAAAAAATGTCAGAGCTCACTGGTGTCTTGAAACTACAATGGACTTCTTTTTGCTCTGCCTCTGTTGTGCAATCCTATAATTGACAGCAGCCCTGACGTGTGCTGCTCCTGCCATAATGGACTGTGATTTGTCACACATCAGTAAGGCACAATCAGGTTGACCTCTCCCTACAGGGAGGTGGGCCAGATCTGGAGCTAATGCAAGTCAGCTCTTCTCTAAACAGTGAGGCTTCCTTCCTTACACCACTGCACTCACATACACAGCTCTGACTGCAGCAATGAGGTGGCACTCAGCCAGAGATGAGCACTTCAGATACTCCAGTTCACAGGCGGGTCTATTATCCCATTTTGTAAAGTCCCCCACTGTTCTTATTACCCTACCACTATTCTGAAATAAATGAATGCCTGCGATTCTACTAGCCCACTGGTTTGTGCCCAGCTGCCCTGGCAGGGAAAGCATCTCCTCACCCACATAGGCCCAAAAGAAGTGGCCATCTCTTGGTGTTGCCACAGAGATATATGGAGAAATTGCCTTTAAAGATCATCCCCCTTTTGGATGAGGAAATATTGCTAAGCAGGACAAGATTGAGATTTATTTGGTTTTGGCCTCACTGGAGGAATGATTGTTTAAATAATTTGCCCAAGTATTAGATCTGTCTCCGAATTCACAAAGAACAAGCCCTAGGTCATCCCTGGCTCTGCCTAAATGAGCAAAATAGATGCACAACCTAACATGTGTGTGCCCAGCAGTATAAGGGACTGGTGTATCTCTCTTTCCTGCAGCCTGAGTTCATAAGCACTTTCCCTGCATTTGGGACTGCTGAGCATTGAGAGCACTGGTAGCACACGGAGGTCTTTGTAAGCACCTCAGCCTCCTGTGCCAGTTTCCTGGAGGAGCTGCCATAATTTACAGAGCAGCCATCAGGCTTTTCTCAGCCTGTGTTATGGCCATGAGATACAGCCCTGAGAATCACGTGCTTCAGACCACAACATCTCTACCGTGAGGGACACAACATCATGCAGTCTGACATGCTTCTGAGCTGTTCACCTGCCTTTTTGCCATCTAAAACCCAAATGACTTATTTTTAAGAAAGTTTCTTAATGTAACAGGAATGATACAGTCAAAGGGCAGCTCTCCCTGAACGGGGCTGGGTTACAAACAAGGGTATTCACACTGAAAACCAACCCTGAACACATCAAATCAAGCAAATAAGCCTATATGCCATATAGGGTTATACCAAAGGATGAGGGATGAAGGCAATACCTTCTCAAAAAACTCTTCTGTGGCCAACTTAAAATTCACTGACACCAGATGCCAGGTCACAACCCAGCAGAGCACACTGCAGGACACCACCAGAGCCAGCGCCTGCTGCAGCCCAGCCACCATCTTGGGAATGGCCGTGCAAAAACCTCATCCAGCCATAATCTTCATTTGGACAACTCACTCTGAGAAACGCTCCTATCCACAAACCAGAACTGCTGCCTCTCCCACATGCCACTGTCACGTTAAGAAGGGGGTTTTCCTCAAACCCTTTATATTTGATCAACCTGTCAGTTTCCCAAGAAAGACTTGTGTCCTTGTGCCCAACCAGCCTGTCTGCTACTTGTGTTTTGACAGCCCACTGTATCGGAGGGTGATTCAACCAACCTATTCAGGGACCCCCACTGACAGCATCACTGAGTCAAATCCCTTATCACAACTACTCAGATCTCCAGAGCCTTATTACACAACGAACTTCAGCTGAAGATTTTTATTATACAAAATACAAGTTTGTGACAGAGTAAGGTTCAAAGATTGCCAGTGATAATACACTGACTGCAAAAATAAGCTTAAAACAATACACTTAATAACAGCAAGCATGAGTTAGTCATAGAATAAAGTTCTTACCCAGTAGGCATCCCTATGGGGGAGAAGACAGGTTCAGCTTGTTGATAGATCCCAGAAGTTACAGTGGAGTCTCCCCTAACTTCTCCCCTCATCTGTCCACTTTTTATACTTCATAGTACGTTGCGTATTCATTCATCATACACAGGATAGGTTACAAGTTTCTTGCTTCTAGTGTAAATGAGCACGCATCCTCAGATAGCACTACTGAAGTTTTTCATTAAATACGCATGCTCTCCAAGTGGAGGTTTGCCCTCTTTCAAGGGGGCTATTTGAGTTGGAGGTCGCGATCTCCCACTACCACAATTACCTTTGTCCTACTTTTGACTAATTTTCTGTTGATGTATGGGGGTTGTAAGATCTTATCAGCTTGTCTTTTCCTGCAACCAGAACTTCCTCGCTTGAATGCTCCTTTCTTAGATAACGGTATTCTTTTCACCATCTGTTCTTTGTCACTCAACCTTCCCAAGACTGACTCCCTTGATTAGAAGTCCCTTCATTCATAGAGAGTGGGTCAGCTTGATCTAACTTTGTGCACAGATGTGTTTAACACTAAATCAGAGTGTGGTAATTCGAGAATTTAGACAGCAATCCCTTCCCCTTTTGGACTTATTTCAGTCCAGGACTGTGGAGTGGCTGGAAGAAAACGGGTATATTATGAGCAATCCAGACCGAATAACTTGGTTGTAATAACAGGCCGCAGCTCTAACAAGCTGCAGGTGTTATGAAGGACATATACAAGGCCAAGGGAGACAAAGAAACTGTGTATTCAGAGAGATAAGAGAGTTGGACAGAAAGATGAGAAAAAACAGGATGCCCGCACAAGGGGGGAGCAGCATGTGGGCACCACACCGGGACCAATCATAGGGGAAGTGGAAGTGTGTGAACGAGTAGTTTTAACCTATCACCTTTTACATAACAAAGCGTGCGTAGCGTGTGTGTTTTTAGCTGTAGAGTATAAATTGGTGTGAGTCTATTAATAAAGTGGCACTAACTTGATCACATTGGTCGTATAAGTTGTGTCCGAGCCTTCTGCGTCAACAAGTGGCACCCGAACAGGGACCCTCTTGTCCATGCTTCCAAGAGCGAAGAGGCGGGTCAGAGGGGGTGGAAGAAGCCGGCCGTAGCAGGCACTGCCCCAGTGCCTGGGAAGACACGTGCGCGCAACCGTTGGAATCTCGCCCTGATCAGGTGAGCGGTTGGGGAGGAGATGGGGTCCACGCTGAGCAAAGAGGAAGCAGCAGTGGTGAAGCTCCTCCAACATATCCTCTCTAAGAGAGGGTTATCTTATGATGAGGGAAGCCTGAAGCGGTTGCTGTCATGGGCTTGGCAGCGTGGATTAATCCCCTCAGTGAGTGCAGCCTTTGAACTAGACACTTGGGAAAAGATTGGCGCGGCACTGTGGGAGGACATTAGTTCAGACTCTAAAGGCAGTGGGAAGCTCTCCACAGTGTAGAGGCTGATCTTAGAGACTCTGAAAGAGATGAAAGCAGAACGACAAACTACCACATCTGCTTTCGCTGCCCTGTCGGCAGAAGTTGAAGGTGCTAGAGCAAAAGACTCTGCTACTGCTATGACATTCTCGGGATCCTTGTTCCCAAAAGCCAAAAGAAGGGACAGGGATACGTTGCGTGTAGCAGTAGTGCGGCTAAAGGGCCGAGAGCCAAAGGAAACGAATCCGCCACCGCTTGAATCTCCCGATCCAAGTTTGATAGAGCAATCCCCAGAACGCACACGTAGCATCTCGACAGAGGACAGCTTCTATCCACCTCTGCCTCTGTCCACGCCTCCGTCACCCTGATCGGCATCTGCAGAACGTTGCTGTGGTTTGGAGAATGTGCAGCTGCAAGATCTCATGAAAAAATTGGAGCAACTTGAGACGTGGGTGCAAGTATTGGCGCAGCCAGCTCCTACAGCACCGCCACTATCTCCCTTCTCTAATAATCCTTTTTTACAGGGTGGAGGGGGGGGAGGACGTCTCTGGGGAGACCGTTACCACCGCCGGTTCCAATGGGAGGCGTGGGGGGTAATTGTAATCCATCACGTCAATAGCCAGGAGTCATTTGGGATGCAATTATAGAGGGGCAATTTGGGCCAATGGCATTTCCTGTGATAGTAACACCACAGGGTAACGAGTGGGAACCCTTAGATTGGAAGGTAATTAAAGAAGCGAAATTAGCAGTAACACAATATGGGTTAAAAACTCCATATACTAACTCAATAATTCAGCATATTTTCACGGCAGATTTATTAACTCTGTAAGATGTGAGTATGGTTGTACAAGCTTTGTTAACAGCTTCTCAGCAGATACAGTTTTTTCAACGATGGCAAGCAGCCTGTGATGCTACCGCGGCCACGCCTCGTCAGCAGGGGGATCCGCTGTTTGGAGTGAATGCCCAAATGCCAACAGGCGCCGGCCCCTTTGCTAACCCTGAGTGGCAAATGGGATTCCGACCCGAGGTGTTACAATTAACGCAGGAACTAGCTCTGAAAACGATTTTTGCCCTCCATGATGACAAATTAGCGCCAGCATTTACAGGGATAAAACAGGGGCCTACAGAATCTTATCCAAAATTTATAGACAGACTGCATGCCGCTCTCATGAGTAATCCTGATTTGAATGAGGATATGAAAGCAAAGTTTCTTGATATGCTTGCTTATGATAATGCTAATGAGAAAACTAAGAAAACTTTAAGCCTCCTGCCGCGTGGGTCATCAGCTGCCCAGCTGTTGGAGGCGGCAGAAAGAATGATTGATCAGGAAAAAACTGCCTTTATGGCTGCCGCGGTAGAAGCTGCAGTGAAGCCGCTTGTGCAAGGAAAAAATAATAACGGGAGGCAAGATAGGAGATGTTTTAATTGTGGCAGGATGGGACGTATTAAATCACAATGTCACGTTCCAGGCTTACAGCAAAAGAAATGGTGTGTGCAGTGTCGGAAAGATAATCATAACACCAGTGATTGTCGGAAAAAGGGAAATGAGATGCGGAGCACGTCTCACCCTTGAGCTGCGACACAAGTCCAGGGTCCTTGGACCGCTGCTCTGCCACCACCTCCAGAAGCGCCAGAGTGGACCTGGCAACAGCAGTAGCTATTACTCTTACCGACACCACAGTTCAATTGGTTGATTCAAATCTTGTGGGACCTTTGGGACATGGTTTAAGTGCCTTATTAATCTTCAGTATCTAGGAAAGGCATTTTTGTAGTCCCAGGACTTATTGATGCTGATTTTGAGGGACGGATTAAAATAATGGTTTACACACTAACTCCCCCTATAACTATTAAGGAGGGATCAAAAATTGCTCAATTAATTCCTTTTGAAGCAAAAGTGCCTAACGCAGAACAAAAAAAAAAAGGGGTGTAGAAGGTTTTGGATCCACCGGTCAGCCCGATGTTTTGCTAGCCATGGACATCATTCAGGGAAAACCGGAGGAACAAATGGAACTGAGACACCCTAGTGGACAAGTGTGCAAATTGCAGATGATTATAGATACTGGAGCTGATGTAACGATCGTACCTTTTTTTAAGTGACCTAGGCAGTGGCCTCTAATGCCAGCGGGTACTGGCATTGTAAGGGTTGGTGGGACTCAAGCTACCTTTATCAGTAGAGATGTAATTGCATTTATGTTCTCTGATGGTAGGGTAGTAACTACACGTCCCTATGTAATGCACCTGCCTGTGGCACTAATTGGAAGAGATCTGCTCAGTCAGGTGGGAGCCCGGCTCGTTACTTTGCCTTTTTAGGAGCGGCCACTGTTGAGCAGCCGATTCTAAAAATCAGCTGGAAAATTGATGATCCAATTTGGATTGATCAGTGGCCGCTAAAGTAAGATCGGCTGCAGATTGTTAATAATTTGGTGCAGGAACAATTAGATGCTGGACACATCGTGCCTTCAACTAGTCCATGGAACACCCCAGTTTTTACAATCCCAAAGAAGTCTGGGAAATGGCGTCTGTTACGTGACTTACGAGCAATCAATGCTGTTATGTGTGATATGGGCGCCTTACAACCCGTGCTACCCTTTCCGGTTATGTTACCAGAGGATTGGGATTTGGTGATTATCGATTTGAAAGACTATTTCTTTACAATTCCTTTACATCCACAGGATGCTGAAAGGTTTGCTTTTACAGTGCCATCGATAAATAAAGCAGAGCCAGCAAAAAGATATCACTGGGTGGTGTTGCTGCAGGGAATGGAAAACTCACCTACGATGTGTCAATTGTTTGTTGCCTGGGCTTTAGAACCAATTCGTAAACAGTGTCCTCATTTACTTATCTATCATTACATGGATGATATTTTGGTTGCAGGAAAACAGCTGGATTCTGAGACGATTTTATGTCAGCTCACACATAGTCTTGGAAAAAGGGAGTTGAAGATAGCCCCAAAGAAAATTCAAAAGAAAGGGCCGTGGTTGTACCTGGGTTGGATCCTTACAAATGGAATGGTTCGACCTCAGAAAGTGAAAATTAACACAGCAATAGAAACATTGTCTGATGTGCAAAAATTAATGGAGATATCCAGTGTGTTCGTAATAACTGCGGAATTACGAACGATGACCTGAAACCATTGATGCCACTCCTGGGAGCATCTACGCAGGCTCAGGAGCGCCGTCGATTGAATGAGGATCAGCAACAGGCGTTGCAGGTGATCACTAATAAGATAGTGACAACTTATGCTCACAGACGACTAGATGACCAAGCTCTTTCTTTTATGACAATTAACTCAGGAGGTGAGCGAGAACACCCATTAGGGATTATTATCCAGCTGGGAGAAGGGAGACCGCATTTACGAATTTTGGAATGGGTTTTTCTCCCTTTCCAGCCCAGAAAGACAGTGGTTACACGTCCTGAATTGTTTTCACAGCTTATTATCAAAGGCAGGCAGTGAATTGTAGATATCTCAGGCCTCGAACCGACAGTTATATATGTACTTGTGTCTCAGCTGTATTTGGACTGGCTGTTGTCTGCTTCAACAGAATTTCAAATAGCAGCTGCTGTTTTTTTGGGAACTCTCACTAACAGTTACCCTTCGGACAAACTTTTGCCATTGTTATCTCATCAGCACATTGAACATTTCCCTTTGCGATCAGAGGTTCCTGTAAAAGGGATAACTGTTTTTACTGATGCTGGGTTGAAAATCTCGGACAGCTTCAGTCACCTGGAAAGCAGGAGAAACTTGGGAACATAAACTACTCCCTGGGGTGACTGGAGACTCTTTACAGACTTTAGAACTCCAAGCTGTTATTTGGGCATTTCAGCACTGTTTTCAAGAACCTGTTAATGTAGTATCAGGCTCATTATATGTTGTGGGTACGGTACAGCGTTTGGAACATAGTATGGTGAAACCTGTGAGAAATCCTGTATTGTATACTCTGTTGTTACAATTGTTAACACTTTTGAACCAGCGTTGGGACGAATATTTTATTGTGCATATTCGCAGTCATCAGAAATGTGGAGGTCTCGCATTAGGTAATGCTCGGGCTGATCAGCTTGTCGCTCCAGCCTAGACAGGCTGTTGTTAAAACCTTTGAACAAGCTAGGTTATCACATGAGTTTTTTCACCAGTCAGCAAAAGTGTTGGCCAGGCAATTTCACATTCCTGTGGCTGATGCTAGAGAAATTGTACAGTCCTGCCCTGATTGTCAGAAGGCAGGAGTTGGCCTTGGTTTGGGGGTGAACCCTCAGGGCTTCGACCCCTACAACTTTGGCAGATGGATGTAACTCATATCCCAGAATTTGGCAGGCTTAAATATGTGCATGTTTCAATTGATACTTTTCCCCTAGCACTCTGGGCAACGGCACAAGCTGGTGAAACAGCACGGCATGTAATTAAACATATGCATGCTGCCATTATGGCACTTGGAGTGCCTGCACAAATCAAAACTGATAATGGCCCGGCCTACGCTTCTTGGAACTTTACTCATTTTTGTCAACTTTGGGGTATACGTCATATCACAGGCATACCACACTCTCCCACGGGACAGGCCACTGTGGAATGAGCGCATCAAACACTGAAAGCGCTTTTGCAAAAAAAAAGGGGGAGAGGTATTGGGTCCAGCAGAGTGTCTTGCAAAAGCGATATATGTATTGAACTATTTACAGTCTACAGGTGATAAAAATGAACCGCCAGTAATAATACATAGTTTGGGTTTGAGATCTGGGGTAAACCAGTGTGGAAATAGTGGTTTTGTTCAATACAGAGATGTCTCTACAGGAGAATAGAAGGGACCCGTGGAACTAAAAATGATGGGGCGAGGATATGCTTGTGTTGTTACAGATACCGGTGTTAGATGGATTCCAAGTCGCTGGGTGCGGCCCTGGAAAGGAGATCTTAAGAGTAATGAAGTAGAGGATCAGGTTGAAGTAGAGGATCAGGTTTAATTTCTTATGTTTTACAGGACATGGGTCAATATCAACGGTAGTCTTACATCCTGAGGCACTTCAACGACACCAACATCAACTGAACTTGGTCTTGACCCCATGTGAACACAGACGCTCAGCTCAGAACAGATCAAGAAAAATGACACAGCTTGTAGAGAATGTGGTCTGAACTGTCGACCTTGGGTTTTAATACATTGCACATAGCGTGACAAGAAGACTTGGAGAGTCGCACATGCATGTGATCGGGATAGTGTGTTTAAATGTCACTCACGTAATGATCGGGTTGTGTTTTGTTCTGAAGCGAGTGGGTTGTCTGACTTTGTAGGTGTGTTAGCATATTGGTAATCTGCTGTTAATATAGAAAGACAAGTGCGAATACTTAGAGAATAACAGTAGTTTTCTTGAGGTTTTAAGCTTAATTAAGGACCTTGGGTGAAGGATTTTTAGTAGAAATTAGTTTCAGGCTTTTAAGACGCTTAGCTTTGCAGTGTATTAATCAGAATAATAAGATAGTTGACAGGATTTGTAGAATTAGAATAAACATTCCTTGAAGCTTGCAGGTGCATTGGAGCAGTTGGAAAAAGGAGGCAAAATGATGGTGACACCTCAAACGTGGAGCATAGTTATGTTGATTTGTTTTCTACCAGGTAGTGAGGGGATTTTTGACATTTTACCCAGAACGAATATTTGGGTAACATGGGCAAATACAGCTGAGGTAACAGATTTTTGTCTGAGCTTGCAACAAGCAGATAACCCTTTTTGAACCTGTTTGATTGGTATTCCTTTGCAGGAGAATGAAACCAACTTTGATGGGTATTGGAATCCACGGAGCGTAAACCTGGCTAACAGAGAAAGCGGTTCTTGTTTAAGCCCAAACGGCAGATATGTTTGGCCCTCTATGCGTGGCGCAGCTTGGCAGAAAACGGTCATTGAAAATTTAAATAAATTACATCAGTTACCTTTACAGGAGTTAGACTTATTGGCTAGCGTTGTGCCTGTCGAATATGTTAATGTTACTGCAACCTCAATGCCAGGTTGTAAAAGCATGTCATCACAGCTCCAACCAGTAGATGGTACAGGGGTGATCTGGTTTGATAAACCGTGGCATAGTTGGTTTACAAGGCAAGGGGAACAGGGCCAGTATGTAGGTTATCTAAATGTCACAGGGCATTCTCTTTGGAGTAACTTGAGAACAGGAGGGTTACATGTAAGCACCACAGGGGGTTTTAAACTTCCGCCAGGAGTGTTTCTGGTTTGTGGAAATAGAGCATGGCCCAGTATTCCCATGCAACCTGTTGGTGGGCCTTGTTACCTTGGACGGCTAACATTGTTTGCTCCTCACATGAAAGATTTATTAAATGTCAGTAGGGATCATGGGAGATTGTGCAGATCCATTCGAACTTTTGATGATACATGTAATGACAACGTACAGCTGCCATCGGTAGCCGCTGCTATAGCCACATCTATTTTTCTTCCAGGAGGAATGGCAGCCATGAATGCAAAAAATATATGTAGCTTAGCATGTTGGGGTCAGAAACAATTTAATTTGACTACACGAATGATAAGTGAGCTACTTACTGATGTAGAGGGTGTTAGACATGCTACTTTGCAGAATCGAGCTGCCATTGGTTTTTTATTGTTAGCACATGGACATGGTTGTGAAGATTTTGAAGGGATGTGTTGTTTCAATTTGTCTGATCACTCAAAAAGCATAGCTCAGCAATTAGCAACACTGCGTGAGAATATGAAGCATGTTACTGAAGGACATGATACTTTTTCTGACTGGCTCAATAGCCTCGGGCTAAGGGGATGGTTGCAGATTGTAGTTAAAGGAGCATTGGTAGTGTTAATAGTGTTCTTGATTTTGATATTGTTACTTCCTTGTTTGTTTCAATGTTTGCAACGCATAATGAATGGGTTAATTAAACGGATGTCTGAGAATGGGTTCTGGATTGCTCAAAAACAAAAAGGGGGATTTGTGGAGTGGCTGGAAGAAAATGGGCATATTATGAGCAATCCAGACCGAATAACTTGGTTGTAATAACAGGCCGCAGCTCTAATAAACTGCAGGTGTTATGTAGGACATATGCAAGGCCAAGGGAGACAAAGAAACTGTGTATTCAGAGAGATAAGAGAGTTGGACAGAAAGATGAGAAAAAACAGGATGCCCGCACAAGGGAGGAGCAGCGTGTGGGCACCACACCGGGACCAATCATAGGGGAGGTGGAAGCGTGTGAACGAGTAGTTTTAACCTATCACCTTTTACATAACAAAGCGTGCGTAGTGTGTGTATTTTTAGCTGTAGAGTATAAATTGGTGTGAGTCTATTAATAAAGTGGCACTAACTTGATCACATTGGTTGTGTCTGAGCCTTCTGCCTCAGAACAGGACCTGTCCATTTTCTTTACATTTAGGTGGAGCTTGAGTGACTCTAGTCATACATATTGTTGTTACTGACTGGCATCACATGCCCAGTGATCTGTAGTAGTACCTTGGAGGCAGGTAACTTTGGGATGGAGGTGTGCACTAGTATTACAATGAAATTATTTTATCTGAGGAAAGTCATTTCACCACAGTGGTTGGCTCAGCAGTGGACGTCTCATATATTCTTCATGTGACAACTTCTATGCAGCTTATCAGCTGTGTGGTGCCATCAAGTTCCCCTTCCTGCAGGGAGCACAACAGAGCCTGGCCACAGTGTCTCCACTACGCTCCACCCTCCATTACTCCTATCAGCATGTGTTGAGATGGAAGGGTGTGTTGCTTAGGGAGCCATGGTAGATTCTGTGCATGCCAACCATCCTGAAGATGATAGCTGTATTTTACCCTAAAAAGCTTTCTATAATACTATACTTCTGTTAGGTCCTAGTTTTCTATAATTCCCCCCCTCCAAAGTAATTTTCCCACAGCCAGCCCCACTGAACCACTGTGCCCGCTGCCTTCTGCCAGGGGCTGAGGTTTCCTACGCAGGGAGAGAAATCCCAGCCCTGTTTCAGGTGTGCCATTGCTTCCAGCACATATGCAGGAGAAAAGGTTTCTGGGCTGAACTGGTAAAAGTTTCCTCTTCTAATATACTTCAAAATCATCATTGTTTCTAGACACTTGACTTCAGAGGCTCCGATCCCACAGAAAGGAGCTTCTGGACAGCCCCTTGTGGGTCTGTATTATAATGCGGTGTCTTTTCCTGCTTGAAGCTGTGTTTTGGTGGGATAGGTGGGCATGTACTGGCTTTCAGCCACAAATCACTTTTGTTATGTCTGGCCTATCTGTGCTCTCTTTATGTTAAACTGTTTTCATTTCCCCTTGTCCTGGTTTCAGCTGGGATAAAGTTAATTTTCATTTCAGTAGGAGGTACAATGCTGTGTTTTGGATTTAGTATGAGAATAATGTTGATAACACACTGATGATTTTGGTTGTTGCTGGGTGATGTTTATACTAAGTCAAGGACTGTTTAGTTTCTTAGGCCCTGCCAGCAAGAGGGCTGGAGGGGCACAGGAACTTGGGAGGGGATACAGCCAGGACAGCTGACACAAACTAGCCAAAGGGATATTCCATACCATGGGATGTCATGCTGAGTATATAAACTGGAGGGAGTTGGCTAGGGCCTGCTGATTGCTGCTCAGAGACTGGTTGGGCATTGGCCAGCAATTGTATTGTGCATCACTTGGGTGCTTTTTTTTCTTTTAGATTTTATTCCTCTCTCCCTCTCTTCATTACATTTGTTGCTATTATTTTTTAAAAAAAATTATTTCACTTATTAAATTGCTCTTCTCTCAACCCTTGAGTTTTACCTTTTTCCAAATTCTCCTCCCAGTCCTGCTGGGTGCGGGCATGAGTGAGAAGCTGTGTGGTACTGTTGCCAGCTGGGGTTAAACCATGACACGCCCTAAAAACAAAAGTCCATCCAGTGTGCCATCACACCAAATACCATCCTTCCGAGACAGGAAGTGGATGAGTGACTGGCAGCTCTCCCAGCACTGTGCAACAATCACAAAGTCATGAGGGAGACTTTATTATTCCAGTTCTTGTTTCTTGTAAAAAGCATCAGCAAAAATTACAGCAACTGCAGGTAAGCACACCCTTACGTGTGTCAGCCAGCAACGTGTCATGTGGGCACTGAGCTGCCACGGGTAGAATCCAGCAGCAGGATTGAGGCCCTAAGTTACAAATAGCATATGATGTGGACCAGATTGTTTCTCTATGACTTGTTTGAGGCTAAGGTCACCATCACCTTGAATAATAATACAGTGTTGTGTCAGGGGCATCTCCTGACTAAGAGGAAGCAGACCCACCCAGCCATGTCTTCTTGCCCACCACAAGCACAACCCATCCCTTGCTTCTGCTTGTCCAAGTACACCCCATGTCTCCACCTCTTCCTCAGCACAAGCACAACTCAGTCCATCTCTTCTGAACCACCACCACAAGCACAGCCCACCCTCCCATCTCTCCTTGTCCAGCACAAGCACACCACACCCCTCCGCCTCTTCTTACCCAGAAGATGCAAACCCCATCCCTCCACCTCTCCTGGCCCACCACAAACCCATCCCACATCTCCATCTCCTCTTCCCCAAGCACACCCCATCCCTCCATCTCCTTCTCTTCCAGCACACCCCATCCCACCATTCCTTTTTGTCCCGCAGCAGAGGTGCTGTCCCCGAGGCCAGGCCTCTGCGCCCGCCCCACCCCCGCACCAACCAGGGCACGCTCCCACATGCTGCCATGTGCCCGCTCAGTGGGGGGGCAGGATTCCCCGCGGTTTCCTCACGTCACAGCGCAGGGAAAGCCCTGCTGCGACATTCTTAGTGCCGCGCTCCACCCCACCTGCTCACACTCTTGTAGCCGCTGAAGCCGTGCCGTGCCCCGCCGCCATGATGATGCTCAGCAGAACCCTGCACAAGGCCGCGCCGCCCGCCACTCCCGCAGGTACCGGAGGATGAAAGGAGCTGGATGGTGGTGGGGAGCTTCTCCGCCTGGGCCACTGCCTGCCAGTTCCAGCACCCAGAGCAGGGGCAGTGCTCTTCGCGCCGCAGGTGGCAGGATGCAGCTGGGGCCGCCCGTGTGAACGCGGGAAGGGGTGGGTTGAACAACCGCTGCTCGTAGTGTGTGTGTGTTAATATTGAGAAAAAAGCTGCCTTATTTACAATATTGCCAAGATCTCATTAGAATTTAAATCAATTATGGGTGGGCAGATGGTGGTGCGGGTGGCTGACGGCCGTGCGTGTGCAATGCAGAGTGGGCGGCGGTGTCAAAGTGCGCCCTGCAGCTGCGCAAGATAGGCGACAAGACAAGTGGGACCTGCGGCAGAAGATCTTGAACCTCCTGAGAATGGTATTCTGCCCAGAAACAAACTCCCCTCGGACACGGTGTGCTGAAAAATAGGGAAGACCTTGGTTTTGTTGATTTGGAACAAGAGACTTTACTGACGCGGGGAGATGAAGAAAGCTCTTTGTGTTGCACCTTCTGAATTTTGGGTCTGTTCAAATTACATTTTTTCCTGCCTTGTCATGAATTCTTGTTTGCATTGATAATGACTTTTTCAGTTAGCTCTTTTGAATCTGCCTTTGCAAAACTGTCGTTACATAGCTCTGGTCACTGTCACAACCAACTGTGTATGGCTGTTACTTGTTGACACTGATTTCACTAAGCAGAAGCTCACTGATTTTGCCTGCTTTCTGCATGGAGGACTTAACCCTGTCCCAGTGGTGTTACTGGGAGCTTTGCCACTGGCTTGAGCCACATGCATGGTTTCCTCCTCCTCTAAGCCAGCTAATACATTTTCAACGAGAACATGTTTCAAGAATAGTTGTTATTCATCTTAGTACTGCAAAATAACATGTTTTGCTGACATGTACACAGGTCAGTTTTTCAGGTATTAAAAAACAGATGCAAAGAGTTTCTGTTAGGCTAAACACCAGCTCCCAGGCTAGCACTGCATGCAACTTGGCAAAGCTGTTCATCAAAGGCAGCCCCGACTTCAACAGAAAGGCTCCCACTGTGTGCCCTGGTTTTGGTGGAGTCCTGGAGTCTTCATCAAGGACACTAAACAATGATTGTGCCTGTCCAGACTCTCAGGAAAATACAGCATTAGTATTCACATTAGTAGCTGAAATGTATTTGAATAAAAGGGTTCTGTTCAATGTATGCTGCTTTGAAATTCAATAGGAAATGAGGTGCAGGCTTCATAGAGCCCACCCAATTCTTCAGGACATAACACACATGTTATGAAAAAAAGGTATTCCCATAAATGCATTATCACGGGGATATCCAAGTTAAGTACTAGTGCAGTATTTTTCTGCCTAGATCTGCAAAAAATATTTGCTTTTTGTGAAATTTTGTTGTTTCTCTGAGGATTGTCAAGAGTGCTAGCATTCACAGTGAGCTCAGGAAAAAGACCTAGAACCAAGCAGTCAGTGCCAGTATATGAGCAAGCACCTGCTGATGTCCTCCCTAGGAGTCCTTTTGTTACTTCTCTAAAGGATCTGCTATATGACTGTCAACATGAGTTTGTTTTTCTTAAGGCCAAATCCGGATACAGGCCAGATGTTTTGCTGTATACCACATCCATGTATGTCTTGAATTCTTGCTGAGATAATAAATACAATGTTAGTGAGAAAAATGAATTGCTATAACTTAGGGGTTTTTTGCAGATTCTGAATGCATGATCATATTATACAAATTTCTTCCATGTGTCCAAGTCAGTGGGCATGCACTAAGGCAATAGCAGAGTGCCAGTAGTTATACATTGGGATATTAGGCTTTTACTTCTGCCTTTAAGAGGAACAAGACATAACCATATCTTTGAACTTCAAATGGGAAAGACACACGTATTTAAATATTTTCTAGTAACTACTGCCCGCAGAATAGTTTGGTGGTGTCAGGGGCACCATTACCTCTACCAGAGATGTTGCAGCTTTGATGGAGAGTCCCTGGTGATAAATGAAGGATAGAAATCCAAGTTAAGATTTTTGTCTCAGATGCAGGCAGAAAAGAATGCAGCATTTTGCCAAGGTCAGATTTTTACTTTCTCCGAAGTTTGAAGCCAGAGTTTTGGAAAAGGGGTAAGTGATACTGCCTACCACAAGGGAATAGCAAAGGGATAGTGCAGAGCTTATTCTTTCTCCCTAAAGCTGGGAACTGTTGGGAGAAGGGTTCGCCGGAGTCAAGAAATTACTCAATATGAGTTATGCGTCTTGCTCAACTTTATTAGTTTCTAACACTACTTATATAGAACCAATACACATGCATATTACCAAAGCAAAAATATAATTGGTTAGTAGTCTCTAAACACGCGCAGTTCTCACACCCCTAATTATCATGACTAAAATAAGCATTCTATCCATGTAGCTATTTGCGTTGCTATGTTTCAGCCTTGCGGTTTGCTACTCCCTATATTCCCATACCGCTCCCTATCTCTCTTGGCCTTGCACCTGCCTTCCCAACAGCTGCAGCTTGTTACAGCCACGGCCTGTTAGTACAACAAAGTTACTTGGTCTCAGGATTCAAGAATAGATCAAGGCCACTTTCTTGTTAACTTCAGCACAACAACTTCAGCACAATGCTAATTACAGGCCTATTCTAATACCAGGCCTGGATTGTGCCTTCAGAGATTCTATGGCCACGCTTCTGCAGCCATTCTTCTACAGGGAACCAAAGACGTGTCTGTGGAGAGGAGAGCCCAAGTTCCTCACCTGCTACACTGTGCACATCAGCAGGCTTTCCCCTGACTTGTTATGCTGCTTTTCCCCAGCTTCATGGGCAGGGAGCACCATGCCTGGGGCATGTGTTCCCAGTGTGAGGAGGACTAAGAGCTTCCTGGCCAAAGGCTCTGGTTACTAGTAAACTAAAAACCAAAAATAAATAAATAAATAAAATAATAATAAAAAAAAAAACAAAGAGAAGCAAATTGCTGTTCTTTCCCAGTTAGCCACCAGTGGAGACTTGGAAGAGCTTTACTTCAGGGAGCATCAGTGAAGCAATCCTGAGAAGGCACATCAGCATGATGCCATGTGCTACTGCAGGCACTGTACAGTGAAGTTTTGCACAGCCCCACCAGGAAACAAATTACACTCATAAGACTCATCAGCCTTGTGAAAACATCCAGACATCCTCAACCACTGCCTGCTAGAGGCAGGCCCCTCTCCAGCCAGGTGACTGACAGAGCGTGATGCTTATGACCTGCTCCTCCCAAAAGGGCAAGGAAAAAAAATCATCTCATCACTGGGGCATGGCATCCCTGTCTGAAGGAGCCTGACTCACTCCCAAGCACCTCATATCAAAAAAACAAAACAAACCTACCTACCAAAGCAACCTGCTGGAGTTGCCACCCTGTAGCGCTCTCCATTAACCACAGCCTGTGGGCACCTGCCAAAGCAACAAGTGCAGCCCCAGGCCACATTTGCACTGTGATCACCCAGGCAAAAAACAGCCTGGTGCCCTCAGACAGCTCATGCTCTCACACCCGAGACTGGATACACAAGCGGTATTTCCTAAACAAATTGCTAGACAGCAGATAACATCTTCCTCCTCCCCTCTCCTCCTGTGGAATGTTTTTTTAAGCCATCTGAAAAAGAATGTCTCATATGCTGCTAATTATTTTTAGCATATGCTGCTGGAAAAGACTAATTTTCTCATTTTTCTCCCATTGACATGAGACAGTCCAAGGGCATGACATGCATTCGTAGAGGTGCAAGTAGGCTGGACAGGAAGGGCTGGGGATATGGTCTTTTGGTCTGGCAGGGTTTACCATGAAGTAGGCGACTGTCTGTCATGGTTTAACCCAGGTCGGCAACCAAGCACCACGCAGCCACTTGCTGACATCCCCCTTACCCAGAGGGATGGGGAGGAGAATCAGAAAGGAATGTAAAACTCAAGGGTTCAGATAAGAACAATTTAACAGCAGAGCAAAAGCAGCGCATGCAAGCAAAGCAAAGCAAGGAATTCATTCACTACTTCCCATGGGCAGGCAGGTGTTGTGTTGGGCCATCTCCAGGAAAGCAGGGCTCCATCACCTGTAACGGTTACTCAGGAAGACAAATGTCATAATGCCAAATGTCCCCACCTTCCTTCTTCTTCCCCCAGTTTATATACTCAGCATGACATCATATGGTATGGAATATCCCTTCGACTAGTTTGTGTCAGCTGTCCTGGCTGTGTCCCCTCCCAGTTTCCTGTGCCCCTCCAGCCCTCTTGCTGGCAGGGCCCAAGAAACCGAAAAGTCCTTGACTTAGTATAAACATTACCTAGCAACAACTAAAAACATCAGTGTCCTATCAACATTGTTCTCACATCAGAGCCAAAACACAGCACTGTACTAACTACTAAGAAGAAAACTAACTCTATCCCAGCTGAAACCAGGACACTGTCTGATGGTGGAACTGTCAGTGAACAATAGTCCCAAAAGCTGTTACAGCTGTAAACAAGGGTCTTGACTCAAGTGCATCGCTATATTGTCTGGAGGATGGCATAAGAAACTGGCCACACCAAGGCTGCCATCCCTTCTCATGCATGGTCTCTTTGCTCTTTGCAATGCAAATCTCACCAGTCTGCAAGCCCTCCAAAAGCACAGAGGCAGGCATCACTAACTCCTTTAGTAACAGGAGATATCCCATGAAATGACAGCAACCTCAAATAAAACTGTTTCAGCCATTTCATATTACGGGGGCTTTAGCATCATTCCCTCCTCCGCAGGAAAGGACAGCAGGAGCACCACCTGGCTGGACTCCTCCATGCTTCTGTCACTGCTTGAAGGGCCAAGGCACCTTCCTGAAGGGGACAGGCTAGCTTGAAAACCTCAAAAGAAACCAGTTACCTTCAACAACACTGGGTAAAGGCTGGCAGACATACCTTGGAGCTGCTGTTAGGACATTGGCACCCCTGCATTGCCACCATGACACTGCTGCAGTGCTCGCCCGGGGGGCCTCAGAGCAGATGATGGCCCTGGGATGGTGCCTGTCACCAGACTTTTGTGCTTTTGGGATTTTGCCTACGTTATCATGCTCTTCCCAGGTCAAGTACCATATTTGCACCTCCTTCCCTCAGCTCTGGGATCTGAGCCAGGATCACAGCCACCTTTGCCACTTGCTGCATGGTAGTGATTAAGGATAGATTTCTGCTTCGCACTCCCAAAAGGGATGTGACTGAGATGTGACAAAGGCACAAGGCCGCATCCAGGTCCCTCCTATCTGTGATCAAGAATTAGGGAAATAATTTTTCACAACAGCAGCTGCACTTTCCCCAGTGCCACTGTGACGTTGTCAGCACATCAAGGAAATGGCTTTGCTAGGTAGGGAAAAATCCAAGCAACTACAGATTCAGGTAACTTGTTTCCTCAGCGCAACAGTATTAGACTGATTCAGCCACACAGCGAGGTGAGGCCAGTGCATACGGGACTATCAATGGAAAGGCAAAAAGATTATGGTTTTAGTATCGGCTAACTTCAGAAAATACCCTGACTTCCAGAAAACATCCTTCTAGTCATAGCTTTACACACTGCAGGATGGAAGGGCAACTCCTTGTTTTGAGAAAGGATATTTATTTGCATCAAATGTTCTTTCTTATGATCATTTAATGAGAGGGATTTTATATTCTTAAAGCAAAAAACTTTAGAAATTATTGCAATCATCATTAGTTTGTGAAATCTTTTAGCCAAGTGCTTTGAGGAACACAACTACATGGAAAAAGCAAGTCATAACTGGCTTTCCTTGTAAAGGCAAATATCCAAAACAGGCCGCAACTCCTTTTGCTAAGGGCTGGTGATGACAATGCGGTTTCAGCTGTACTCCTTGATGAGGAGAAACAACCCAACCTCATTTACCAGAAGTAGTGGGGATCAGCCCTAGATAATGCAGCATCACTTGCTTCCCACGTACCTATTGATACAGGGGTGCTGGGCTCAGGGTGGAGGTGCTGTGAGAGCTCTTATACCACCTAATATTGCATAGGAAGGAAGAAGAAGGAAAGAAAAAAAAGCATTGAACTGCTGGACTAAAACTTTGAATGTCCCAGCCCAGGGCAAGGCAAGAGTGAGGGGCTGTCAGCATGGAGGCAGCGGGGCAGACATACCACCTGCGGCAATGACTGGTTCTGGCGCTGGGCCTGTGTGGCCCTGGGCACCAGAAAGTGCAGCTCAGGGCCATGGCCTGGGAAGGTTTTGCTTCCCCTTGTCATCACAGTCACGCACTGCTCCACAGTGTTGCTTCCCTGCATGTGCAGGCATTGCACCCATCCACTACAAGCCCTACTCCTGCCCAGCCGCTGGCTCCGGGGAGGGCCATGGGGAACTTCCCCCCTGGGGGGCTCTCCTTCACACCACCATGTGTGGGGACACACAGCAACCATTAGCCTTCAGTCAAATGTGAGGATGTAGCAATTTTGACACATTCCCATATAGATGAGCCTTTTAGATCCATAAACAGCCACACCAGAGATATGTGGATCTTATATGGACATAAGTTGGGTTGAGTGATGCTAACAGGGAACAGGAGAATGGCAAAGACATAAAAAATGAGAAATAAATCATAAACTTGATTGTAAATAACCAGGTAGGCATGTCTATCCCATTTAGATTTGAGCTCTGTAGCTCTGAGCTCACAGGAGGTACAAGAGTGGTTTATAGATGATCCACTCCCAAGACTGCTGCTCTTAATGAAAACTACATTTCACCTTTGCCATCCACACTTTTCTTGCAAAGGGGCAGGAAAAAAACTACCACAACTTCCAAGATACAAAAGCAGCTCCTATACAACACCTTCTAACACTTAAAAGCTTTAATCTTGTTCACACTGAATGACAGTTCTTAGAGTGTGGGCGGTATTTTACTTCTAGCTTAGATGCACATATGGACAGTGTTAATACTTAATCTTTGACTGTGCTCTCCAGGACAACTTTGTCCCTGTGATGCCAGTTCCAACTGTGGACCAGACAGACTTTAGCATAACAGAAATAAATACCTATAGGAGTACTAAGGATACCATTTATTTTCAAAATCACTAAAAAATCCAAACAAAACAGTTTATGGCAATATAGATTTACATAACAGAGACAGCAAATTGAAAAATGTACAATCTGTTTCATGTTATTGCACTCAGTTTTTATAATATACAAGGAATTTTAAACAGTTTTCATTAAAAGAAGTTTTATTTATATAAATAAAAGTGTATATATACAATATCATACAAGAAGCGTATCAGCCTAATACACAAAACCTACCCAGAGTAGGATCCCAATTTCTCACATGATCTAGTCTACTTATCATCAATATTTTCATGTATACATTTATATACCCTAAACATCAAAGCAGGTCAATATTCCCAGATGGGAATGGTTCCTTCAGATTTTGACAAGAACCACTGCAGAACATTAACTAGGGTTAATTTTAAGTGAGGGTCATTAGAAAATATGAATCTCTCAACAGTTTCTTAACACTTATATGCCCTCATTTATTTATTTTTTTTTTAGCAAGAAAATTACCTGATATTGATTGCTCTCTCCCTAATTTAGGCCTAATCTCAGAGTTTTAATACAGATGCAGTCCCCACAGAAGCTGGAAAGAACTTCCAGGTACAAAAGGCTGCAGAATATGCAATGACAGTATCACATCCTGAGTTGCCCGGGGCCTGGAAGCAGCAAAGCCCTCCACCAGACCTTCTCCATCTAGGAGCAAATTCATCTTACCTGGCATGCCTTCAGGTCCCTGGTGAAGAGTTGTGGATCAAATGCATGATTTTACCCTAATTTTTGGTCTTCTAAGATGCAGCTGTGAGTCTCTGGAGAGTCACCACTCTCCTAGAGCTTGACCAACCCTCTGGCATGGCAAAGAACCACTATGGGGACTGATATGCAAACAGCAAGGCCAAAAATGATTGTGAACCTACTGAATACTGATGAACTAATGCAACTCCCTCTGTCATTTTGGTGCAACCAGACTCTCAGAAAATGAACATTTACTTTGCCAGGTGTGTAACCAAAGGTTTACTACATCTGTTTAGTCTATCCATCTGGTTTGTAACAAAGCAGATCCATATTCCATAAATCCTAGGGCTTTTACGGGGAATGTTACCCCAATAGAGACGTCAGGAAATGCTAGTGTAATCATATCAACACTGGTAGCATCAATAAAGATGTTTATTGATCCTTCACAAAAAAAAAAAAAAGAAAAAGAAAAAGAAAAAGAAAAAGAAAAAGAAAAAGAAAAAGAAAAAGAAAAAGAAAAAGAAAAAGAAAAAGAAAAAGAAAAAGAAAAAGAAAAAGAAAAAGAAAAAGAAAAAGAAAAAGAAAAAGAAAAAGAAAAAGAAAAAGTATTTTCAGGAACAGAAGCAATCAGGGTGAAATGCTTTTTTTTTTTTGCTGTAAAGTTAGTAGAGAAGCGTATCATTCTACCCATAGTAACTATCAGACTTAAAACAATAAATCTATCTTTTAAATTGTAGCCACTTGTCCTGGTTTCAGCTGGGATAGAGTTAATTATCTTACTAGGAGCTAGTACAGCGTTGTGTTTTGGCTATGGTGTGAGAACAATGTTGATAATGCACTGATGTTTTTAGTTGTTGCTGGGTAATGTTTATAATGTCATGGACTTTTCAGTTTCTCAGGCCTTGCCAGCTAGAAGGCTGGAGGGGCACAAGGAATTGGGAGGGGACACTGCCAGGTCAGCTGACCCGAACTAGCCAAAGAGGTATTCCATACCATGGGACATCATGCTTGGTATATAAACCTGGGGGGTTGTCTGGGGTGGGCAGATCATTGCTCGCGGACTGGCTGGGCATCGGTCAGCGGGTGGTGAGCAGTTGCATTGTGCACCACATGTTTCTTTCTTCCTTTTCCTCTGGATGTTATTCTTTTTCCTCCCCCTTTTCATTATAACTGTTATTGTCATCATTGTTATTATTGTTCTTTCATTTTCATTCTATTTCAATTATTAAATTGTTCTTATCTCAACCCTCGAGTTTTACATTCCTTTCCAACTCTCCTCCCAATCCCTCTGGGTGGGTGGGGGGAGTGAGCTAGCGGCTGCATGGTACTTAATTACCAGCTGGGCTTAAGCCACAATACCACTACTGAATCACACACAAAAATCCCCACCTCTCTTTGATATTACTCAGCCAACACATACCTACATGCATGTAAAAAAAGATACCCAACAGTATTCAATTACTGAAAAATGAAAGGCTTCTAAATTACTCACAATGAACAATACCTGCAAATAAGTGTCTTAAAATATTCACCCTGCATCATTTTAAGACACCTCTGAGTTTAATTTACAAAATTAAGACTTTACCTTTGAGTTCACACTGCTTTAGGAGTGAGCGAGCCATATGCCTCCCTGTGCTGGAACCTCCAAAATTTTAAACTGTGGACTGAAAAAAAGTGCCATTTCCTAAAACACAATTGTGATTTACCACATTAAAGTAGCAAAAAGTCAGTACTGCACTTGTATGTATTATACATATACAGGTATGCATTCACTACAGAATCACAGAATGGTCAGGGTTGGAAGGGACCTCTGGAGATCTTGCTAAAGCAGAGTTCCCTAGAACACATTGCACAGGTTCATGTCCAGGCATGTGTTGAATATCTCCAGAGAAAGAGACTCCACAACTTCCCTGAGCAGTCTGTTCCAGCGCTCTGTCACCATCAAAGTAAAGAAGTTTTTCCTCATGTTCAGATGGAACTTCCTGCGTTGCAGTTTGTGCCCGTTGCCCCTTGTCCTGTCACTGGGCACTGCTGAAAGGAGCCTGGTACCATCTTCTTGACACTTCCCCTTAAGGTATCTGTAGACATTGATAAGATCCCCTCTCAGTCTTCTCTTCCCCAGGCTAAACAGGCCCAGCTCTCTCAGCCTTTCCTCATAAGGGAGATGCTCCAGTCCCCTAATCATCTTTGTAGCCCTTCGCTGGACCCTTTCCAGTAGTTCCCTGTCTCTCTTGACCTGGGGAGCCCAGAACCGGACACAATATTCCAGATGTGGCCTCACCAGAGCAGAGTAGAGGGGGAGGATAACCTTCCTTGACCTGCTGGCCACACTCTTCCTAATGCACCCCAGGATCCCATTGGCCTTCTTGGCCACAAGGGCACACTGCTGGCTCATGATTAATTTGTGATTATGCTACATAATTTTCACATTAAGATACCTTTTATGTATCTATTATACATGCTATTACAATCAGATTTTGGTCATTCCTGAACAAGCCCTCACCATTTAATTGGCATTGCCAAATGTCTTCTCCCTGGTTTTCAGCAAACATGCAGGGGTAACCTATTTTATCCCAGCACAGGCCTGCAACCTCACTGTGGTCCTCCAATCCAAAGTACTGCATCCTCCTGAAGACTCTCCCACCTCTGAGGTGACTGAAGGCAAAGACGGGTCCTGACAGAGCAGCTGAGTTTCAGGGTCACAAATGATTCAACGCCCCAGTCATTTCACAGCACTGATCCTGAATTAAACAGAAATCCTGCAGGCAAAGCAGCTTTAGGGCTACATACATCAATTAATGCAGCCCTTAAAATGGCATAAACTGTTGCTTTTCCTTTCCCCGCTCACAGTTTTCATTCCTTTGCCAAAAGAGTGATCCTATCTGCCACTGCCTGTGAGTCATACCAATTGTTTTGGGCCCAAGCCATGCCAGGAGGAGAGGGTTGGGCTCTGTAGCCCTTCAGTTTTTCAAGGAGGGGATTATCCTCCATTGTCAGATCCAGAAATCAATCCCAACAACAACTGTCACACAATTCAAAAGCAGTACTCCAAAGTATTTGGCCTACTGTGGGTTTATGTACTCAGTGTGGTTCTTTACAAAAAGATCCTCTGCCCCCTCTCCTGTCAGTCACTTCCTAAGGAAGGGTCCACACTAAGGGCCCTGATACCTTCTGGTTGGTTCAGTATTGCAAGGGAATCCTGTCTGTGACACCAATTTTTAATGTCACAACCCAAAAGGAGACGTTTAGGACAACCTCCATCCCCTTGGGACCAACAACCAAGTTCATGATGCCCATGGGCTGAATTAAGGTGAAACGACACCAACCAACCAGTTTTATGATTTATTAATACAAAATACAAGGCATGTGCTTAAATACGATAGCTCAATTGCAATTACTTTACTGGATAAGCAAGTCCCATGCCACACATTTTTACTTAGTGTCCTGGTTTTGACTGGGATAGAATTAATTTTCTTGGTGTCTAGTGCAGTGCTGTGTTTTGGATTTGGTGTGGGAACAATGTGGTCAGGGACTTTTTGGTTTCTCAGGCCTTGTCAGGAGAGGGCTGGAGGGGCACCAGAAATTGGGAGGGGACACACCCAGGTCAGCTGACCTGTACTAACCAAAGAGGTATTCCATACCATGGAATGTCATGCTCAGTATATAAACTGGGGGGTTTGGCTGGGGCCTGCGGTTGCTGGGTGGCTGACTGGACGTGAGTCAGCAGGTGGTGAGCAGTTGTATTGTGCATCACTTGTTTTCTTTTCTCCCTTCCCTTTAGATTTTCTCTTTCACACACACACACACCAGACCCTAAGTGCTCTGAAGTCATATTACAGTTAAGTGATATAGTACAGTCTAAATACCCATACTTGTCAACAGGATGGCGTCCAACAATTTATACTTCTAACAGGCTCTATCAGGGGTCTATCAGCAGCCTGATGATATCTGCTAATATCAGCAGCCCTAACAGACAGATAGTCAAGGGCTAATTTGAACAATGCATTCACCTAACAGTGCTGGTCAAGGTCCAACTCAAGCCAAGTTTGA
This sequence comes from Falco naumanni, assembly GCF_017639655.2. Lineage (NCBI taxonomy): Eukaryota > Metazoa > Chordata > Aves > Falconiformes > Falconidae > Falco > Falco naumanni. Next base: position 25,587,309 of record NC_054079.1, read on the forward strand.
AGGAAATTGACTTCTGTAGTCAGTATGCAAATATGACTATAAAAGTCAATTACCTTACTCTATAAATAGTGGACAGCCCAGAGCCGGTTTTGCTCTCCTGCATGGCAGTAGGCTGAACGACAGGATCTCCCCTTGAGTAGGGATGCCTCTCAAGGTTACTCCTTGAGGCTGAGAGATTCCTTGCTGCAACAGATTCTCGGTAAGCGATTAATAGCATGCCATATTTTGAAATCTTAGCTAAGTAGTATAAAGGATTGATTGTGCACATATAAGCCTTTAGATATAAACCACTGACCAAGTCTGAGACTGTCTGGATCTAGCTGCACCTAAACTCCCCTTTCAGAAGGAGTTCAGAATCCAAGGGGGTCCTTTCTGAACCTCATGACTCAACGGGAGGTTGTCCCTGACAGTTTTGTCTGACCCTTTGTACATATCTTCTAACCATTACATTGAATTTCTCATTACTGAAATTCCTTCTTACCAACACTTACAACTGAAACTACATACCTAAACCATCTTTATACCCAATGTACAGATTTATACATTCTCATTAACTACTGTCCTTTGTCCTTCAACAGATAAATATTACTTTTCCATTCCATGAGCTTCCTCTACTCCTTCGGATGTTCACATGAGGCTATGACTTGGGTCCCATCTGTCAAGATGGATACTCAGGACAGGAGAAGCAGTATGTTTGATTGTTGGGCAGCAGCACCGGCTTGGTTTGGGTCATTGTTGTACTCGCCTGGTTCCTTGTGTATCTCGTTCTTTGTCAGTTCAGGTCACTCCCGCTGCATTACTTCCTACAACATACAACTCACGTCACAGATTATTTTCCCCCAAGGTTAAATCTCCTTGAGGCACACACCAGGTCTCCCCATCCTTCTGCATTACCCAACAAGTACACCCAGGTCCTTGAGTGAAGACAATCCCATAAATGGGTTTCCCTTTTCCTGCAGGAGGAGCAATCCACAACGCCTTCCCCAGCCATTTCCCGATGTGCACTACAGGGACCTTATTTCCTCCCACAGTATGTAGAGGTTTTGTTTGGGCTGGACCAGGATGGTTAGCAGATCCTCTGGTGTTAACCAGCCAAGTGGCTTCTGCTAAATTTGTATCCCAGTGCTTCCATGCCTCATTGCTCAACACTCTCAACATAGTCTATAACGGTCCATTATATCTCTTAATCTTTCCAGAGGCTTGTGGGTGATAGGGGATGTGATACACCCATTCAGCGTCATATTTCTTAGCCCAGGAGTTTATGAGGTTATTTTGGAAATGAGTCCCATTGTCTGATTCAATTCTTTCTGGGGTACCATGTTGCCACAAAATTTGCCTTTCAAGGCCTATGATGGTGTTTTGGTCAACGGCATGGTTTACTGGGTATATTTCTAGCCACCCAGTAGTTGCTTCCACCATGGTGAGTATATAGTGCTTGCCTTGGCATGTTTGTGGCAATGGTCCAATATAGTCAATTTGCCAGGCCTTACCGTATTGAAAACCCATCCACCACCCTCTATTCCAGGGACACTTTGTTCATGTGGCTTGCTTGATTGCGGCACGTTTCACATTCATGAGTGACTTGTGTGACAGCATCCATGATCAGGTCCACCCCTTGATCATGAGCCCATCTGTATGTTGCATCTCTCCCTAGATGTCCCGATGTTTTGTGGGCCCATCGAGCTACAAATAGCTCACCCTTACGCTCCCAGTCCAGGTCCACCTGAGCTACTTCAATTTTGGCAGCCTGGTCTACCTGTTCATTCTGTCAATATTCTTCAGTGGCACGGCCCTTGGGCATACAAGCATCTGCATGATGTACCTTTAGAGCCATGTTTTTTACCTAGGCAGCGAAGTCCTGCCACAATGCGGCAGCCCAGATGGGTTTACCCCTGCACTGTAGATTGGTCTTCTTCCACTGTTGTAGCCACCCCCATAGGACATTAGTCACCATCCAGGAGTCAGTATAGAGATAGAGTGCTGGCTGCTTTTCTCATTCAGCAATCTCTAGGGCTACTTGGATGGCTTTCACTTCTGCAAACTGACTTGACTCCCCTTCTCCTTCAGTGGCCTCAATGATTTGTCATGTGGGACTCCACACAGCAGCCTTCCACTTCCGACGGCTTCCTACCACACAACAGGATCTATCAGTAAACAAAGCATAATGACTTTCATCTTCAGATAACTCATGGTAGTGCCTCTTGGGCACGAGCCACCTCCTCAGGCAATGCTCCAAAATCTCTGCCTTCTGGACAGTCCATGATCTCTTCCAAAATTCCTGGGAGTTTGAGTTTCCCCAGTCAAGCTCATTGCATAATCAACGCTACCCACTTCCTCCATGTAGTGCTGGTTGCATGATGTGTAAGGGGATGTTTCCTTTTAATATCCGGTGTAGCACAGGCAATCGCGGTGCCAAAAGGAATTGTGCTTCTGTACCAACAACTTCTGAAGTGGCTCGAACCCCCTCATATGCTGCTAGTATCTCTTTTTCAGTTGGGGTGTAGTGGGCTTCTGATCCTCGATACCCCCAGCTCCAAAACCCTAATGGTCGACCTCGAGATTCTCCTGATGCTTTCTGCCAGAGGCTCCAGGTGAGACCATGCTCCCCAGCTGCAGCAGTATATTTTGCACAGATGGTCCTGTCTGGACAGGCCCAAGGGCTACCGCACGAGCTATTTCCTGTTTGATGTGCTCAAAGGCTCGTTGTTGCTCAGGGCCCCACTCAAAATAGTTCTTCTTCCAGGTTACTCGATAGAGAGGGCTCACAAGCTGACTATAATCCAGAATATGCATTCTCCAGAACCTCACAAGGCCTAGGAAAGCTTGTGTTTCCTTCTTGTTAGCTGCTGGAGACATAGTTGCTATCTTGTCGACCACATCCATAGGCACATGACGGCATCCATCCTGCCATTTTATTCCCAAGATCTGAATCTCCTGTGCAGGTCCCTTGACCTTGCTTCTCTTTATGGTGAAACCAGCTTTCTGAAGAATCTGAATTACTCTTTTTCCTTTCTCAAATACTTCTGCCTTGTTGCCCCACACGATGATATCATCAACGTATTGTAGATGTTCAGGGGCATCACCCTTTTCCAGTGCAGTTTGGATTAGTCCATGACAAATGGTAGGGCTGTGCTTCCACCCCTGGGACAGTCAATTCCAGGTGTATTGGACATCCCTCCACATGAAATTAAACTGTGGCCTGCACTCTGCTGCCAAAGACATTGAGAAAAATGTGTTGGCAATGTCAGTTGTAGCATACCACTTGGCTGCCTTCGACTCCAGTTCATATTGGAGCTCTAACGTGTCTGGTACAGCAGCACTCAATGCTGGCGTCACTTCATTCAGGCCACGATAGTTTACTGTTAACCTCCACCCTCTGTCAGACTTTTGCGCTGGCCATATGGGACTATTAAAGGGTGAGCGAGTCTTGCTGATCACTCCTTGGCTCCGTGGTTGATGAATCAGCTCACGGCTGGGAGCCAGGGAGTTTCGGTTGGTGTGATATTGCTGCCGGTGCACCGTCCTGGTAGCAATTGGCCCCTGCTGTTCTTCAACTTGCAGTAGCCCCACAATGGAGGGATCTTCTGAGAGGCCAGGCAGGATATATAGCTGCTTGATCTTCTCTGTATTCACAGTGGCTATACCAAAAGCCCATCGGTACCCCTTTGGGTCTTTGAAATACCCTCTCCTGAGGTAGTCTATGCCAAGGACACAAGGGGCCTCTGGGCCGGTCACAATGGAGTGCTTTTCCCACTTGTCCCCTGTTAAGCTCACCTCAGACTCCAATACAGACAATTCTTGACATCCCCTGGTCACTCCAGAGATCCACATTGGTTCTGTGCCCTTATGCCCTGATGGCACCAGCATACACTGTGCACCAGAGTCTACCAAAGCCTTATGCTTCTGTGGGTCTGATGTGCCAGGCTATCGAATCCACACAGTCCAGTATACTGGGTCATCCCTTTCCTCCTCCTGGCCAAAGGCAGGGAGCCTCTATTCCTGTTCCTGGTCAGAGTATTCACTGTCTGACCCTTGCAGTGCCAGACCAGAAGTCCCCTCACCAGGATCAAGGGAGGAGATTTCAGTTCTTCTGTGTCTGGGAGAGCATTGATTGCCTTCGTGTGTCTCTACAGCCACTACGCTGACAGCCTTCTTGGGTGACCCCTTCTTAACAGCTGGCTTCCCTCTCAGTTCACGTACATGGGCTTCCTGCTTAAGGGTGGGTTCACCATCCCACTCCCTCATGTCCTCCCCCTGGTCATGCAGGCAGAACCACAGTGCACCACGTGGCATGCACCTGGGGCTCCCTTTCCCTCTGACTGGAGCAGAAGAGGACTGATTTCTTGGGACGCCCTTGACAGCCAAGGTGCTGGCCCATAGGAATAAGGGAGTACAGAGGTTTTCTTCAAAGTTTTGGAGCCAAGAAGATACTTTCTCCATAGTTGGTGTATCCATATCCAGGAAATACATCGCTGCCAGGCTGATAGAATATGATGCTGGGGTGCTTTGAATCACCTTCCTCCACATGGCCCATGTGCACAGAACATCCTCTGGATCTTTGGAGACCTCACCATTGTCTAGATCATTGTAGATGACTTCCAGTACCACTCAGGTACTGGATGCCTTCATCTGCAGTAGTCCACTTTCCTGGGGAGTTCACAAGATCTTCCTTGAATGGATATCTTGCCCTCACACTTGAGAGGAGCCACCTCCAGAGACTGCAGATTGCTGCCTCTTTTCCAATTCCTCTCTCAATTCCCCAGTTGCCAGCAAGGGATCCCAGCTATTGGGCTTCCTTGCCTTCCAGTTGCTGACTGTCAGCCCTGTTATCCCAGCATCGGAGCAGCCAGGCAGCAATCTGCTCACCTGGCTGGTGGCTGTAATCTTTCTGCATATCTCGAAGTTCTGATGAGGTCAAGGACCGGGTAGTTTCTGGTTCATGTCTAAATTGTCTCACTTCTTCCCCCAATTTCTTTGTCGAAGGACCAGCCTCTTGATCCAAACTTTAGTCTTCTTCCTCCTCCCTTACTAATTGATGATATGGCCCCATTGTTCTTCTTGTCCACCCTTTTTCACTACTGGGGCAATCACTCTAGTTGTTGGCATCTGTGTCCCTGTCTCAACCATAGTGTCCTCAGATGCCGTTTGGGTCCTTGCCTCAACCACAGTCCTCTGAGAGTGCTGAACTGTGGTTCAATAGGCACAGGCCAGGCCCCAGTACAATGCTAGAAGCTGTTGGTTTTCATTGGGGTAGGCTATGGGAGGTGATAACCATCATAGAAACCTGCCCAAATTCTTCCACACACACAGCCACCCCGGGACTGGTCACCTCAGGGCACATTTCTGTATTGCCCCACCCAAAAGTTGTTTTCTCTTATACCAGGACAAAACCAAATTCCACAAAACCTGTAATATGCCAATAGTATTAATTAGTAGTATTAAACAGCTTACATAAGACCTCAGGAGCCTGCATAGCAAAACCATGCACATCAATCCTGGGCAGGGAGAGGGAGTTGTATTCCCTCATCTTCTCCACACGATAGCTCCCCCAGCACAGCAAAGCCATCAATGCCAGGGCAAAGCACATAGTCATAGTTTGTAGTAGCATGTTCCAAAGTTCCTTCATCCTCCCCACAAAATAGCTTCCCCAGAGCAGTAAGGCCATCAATGCCAGGACAAAACACATAGCCATTATTTCTATTAAAATGTTCCCAAGTTCAGCAAAATAGAGATAAGCAGTTCAGCCAAGAAACTCCGTGACCTGCACAGGAGCTTGCCACTTAATAACTGCTATAGCTATAGCACACAATATACAGATGGCCCCACATTGGGCACCAAAAAGGACTGTGGTGGGTATCAGTCCCTCCTATGCAGAAGAAGAAACGGACACAGAAAACAGCTCATTTAGTAAAGGAAGACAAAGCAGGGCAATCACAGGAACAGGAAGAAGAGATAGAGCAAGAGGTAACCGCTCGATCCCTATCCCTTTATGAGCTTCGGGATATGCGAAAAGGTTTTGCCCGTCATTGCAGTGAGCAGATTATCACCTGGTTCCTTCAATGCTGGGATAATGGGGCTAATAGATTGGAATTAGAGGGTAGGGAAGACAAGCAGCTGGGATCACTTTCTAGGGAAGCGGGCACTGACAAGGCAATTAGAAAAGGGACACAAGTTCTCAGCCTCTGGAGGCAACTCCTGTGAAGCATGAAAGAAAGGTATCCCTTCAAGGAAGATGTTATATGTCGCCCAGGCAAGTGGACTGCAATAGCGAGAGGTATGCAGGACCTGAGGGGATTAGCCATGAAAGAGATGATTTTTTATGATCTGAACAACACACAGTTACCCACAGATCCTGATGAAGTCCTATGCACCTGACCCATGTGGTGGAAATCTGTACAGAGTGCACCATTGTCATATGCCAACTCATTGGCAATAACGAGCTGGAAAGATGACGCACCACCAGCAGTGGATGAAGTGATTTGCCATCTCCAGGACTATGAAGATAACATGTCTTCCTCCATCTCAGCTGTGCAAAAACTGGTTCAATGACACGATGAGGATATATCCCATTCCCCACTTGTACAGACCCACATCTCAGCTATTAATAGTAAGCATCCTCCTGCTCAAGAGAGAGAATATAGAAGGTACACATCATGGAGTACCCTGTGGTTTTACCTGCAGAACCATGAAGAGGACATGAGGATGTGGGATGGAAAACCTACCTCAGCCCTGGAGGCATGGGTATGTGAATTGCAAGGAAAAACAGTTACAAATGGGGATTCTTTTAGGAAGGCTGCTGCTCTGATTTCTAGGGGGCAGTTTCCCAGACAGAGTGTCTGATTTTACTCTTGATCCTGTGAAAAGGAATTCTAATCCATTTTTAAGTGGGCAGGACTGTCACTGCTCCACACGACAGTCACTTTGCACCGCTTGCTGCCGTGGTAGAGAATCCTATGACCAGGACTAAAGGGGCCCTGCCTCCAGCCAGGTGGAGGAGATGGACAACTGGGTTTACTGGACTGTGTGAACCCAATGGCCTGGCATGTCAGACCCACAGAAATATAAATCTCTAGAAGACACTGGTTGTCATGTGTGGTGACGCAAGTTGAGGCGGACTGAAAAGAAACACTCTGTCTGCATGGCTGGGTTCGGACAAAATGGCCTTTATTGTTTATACAAAATATTTATATATCTTAGACAGTACAGGTGTTAGACCCTGATAGGTTTTTGTGTTCTTGCTTGCTATTTGCTGTTGCTGTAGGTGCCCGTATGCTGCGGTTCTAAGTTCCGATTCTTCACATCCTGTTTACATACCTGACAATTTGTGGCTGTCTTAAAGGTACACGGCTAAGTCTCTGAAGTCAACTAACTTGTCTGCAGACCCGCTGCAGACCCCAACAGTCATGGTTTAACCTCAGCTGGTAACTAAGTACCACGTAGCTGCTCGCTCACACACACACACCCCGCACCCCCAGAGGAATGGGGAGGAGAATTGGGAAGGAAAATTGGGAAGGAATGTAAAACTCACGGGTTGAGATAAGAACAATTTAATAATTAAAAGAAAATAAAATGTAAAAATCCAACAATAATAATAACAACAACAATTCTAACGAAAAGGAGGGATAAGGGGAGAGAAATAAAATCCAAAGGGAAGGGAGAAAAGGAAAAAAGTGATGCACAATACAATTGCTCATCACCCACTGACCGATGCCCAGCCAGTCCCCCAGCAGCAACTGGCAAGCCCTGGCCAGTCTCCCCCCAGTTTATATACTCAGCATGACTTTCTATGGTATGGACTATCCCTTTGGCTAGTTTGGGTCAGCTGTAATGGCTGTATCCCCTCCCAATTTCTTGTGCCCCTCCAGCCTTCTCGCTGTATAAACTGTATAAATATTACCTAGCAACAACTAAAACCATCTGTTATCCACACTATTCTCGCACCAAATCCAAAACACAGCACTGTAACAGCTACTAAGAAGAAAATTAACTCTATCCCAGCTGAAACCAGGACAGTATCCACCCCTTATTCCTTACCATTTCTGTCATGCTACATTTTCCAATACATCATCACCTTTCCTGTCTTTTAATATAAACACAGAGATATCATTCCCTTAGTCTAGGGACCATCCTTCTAAATCTCCATTGAGTTCATTTAGTCCATGATGTTGGGCTCCATCTGTCATAACAGTCTTTCACGGCAGGAAAGATGGTATGAGGTGCTGGACTGTTGCATCTTGAAGCCAGTTCTGATTCTATCACAGCTGCACTGGTCTGGTTTCAACAAAGTCATTCTTTGTTGGTGTGGCAATTGGAAGGGAGTCAAGGTCAGAGCTTGTGGTGGGTTGACCTTGGCTGGATGCCAGGTGCCCACCAAGCTGCTCTATCACTCCCCTTCTCAGCAGAACAACGGTGGAGAAAATAAGATTTAAAAAACCCTGTGGGTCAAGATAAAGGCAGTTTAATGAAGCAGTAGCAAAAGTTGTGTGCGCGGAAGCAAAGAAAAACAAAAGATGCTATTCTCTACTCCCCGTCAGCAGGTAATGTTTGGCCACTTCCCAGGAAGCAGGGCTTTAGAATGCATAGTAGTTGCTCTGGAAGACAAACGTCGTAAATAACAAATACTCCCCCCCCTTCCTCATCCTTTCTCTTATCTTTTATATCTGAGCAGACATCATATGGTATGGAATATTTCTTTGGTCAAGTTGGGTCAGCTGTCCTGGCTATGTCCCCTCCCAAGATCTTGCCCACCCCCAGCCTAGTGATGAAGGGGGGAAGGTTGGAGAGACAACCTTGATGCTGTGGGAGCACTGTTCAGCAGTAGCCAAAACACTGGCTTGTTATCACCACCTTTCTAGCTACCAATAGAAAGCACAGCACTATGAGGGCTGCTATGGGGCTCAGCCAGACCCAATACAGATCTGCAAATCCAAAGTGGTAGAGATGGGCGCCACAAGGCACCCAGTGTATTAATGGGCATATAGAAGTGACAATATAAAAAGTTATATAGCAATTAACATCACACAAATCAATACATTGCCTATTTTCACCCAAAATCAAATCCCCTTGAGGCATACATCGAACTTCCCCATCCTTCCACATTACCCACCAAGTGCACCCAGGTCCTTGAGCAAAAGCAATCCCACAAATGGGTTTACCTTTGCCTGAGGCAGAAATGATCCACTACTTTCCCCAGCATATATTTAAGGTGCAGTACAGGAACTTTATCCCCTTCTACAGTATGTAAAAGCTTTGATTGGGCGGGGTCAGCTCAGCTGGCAGATCCTTTAGTGTTGACTAACCAGGTGGCTTTTGCTAGATGCGTATCCCAATGTTTGAAAGTCCCACCACCCATTGTTTTCAGTGTCGTCTTTAACAGTCAATTATATAATTCAATTTTCTCAGATGCTGGTACATGTTAAGGGATGTGATATACCTACTCAGTTCCATGCTCTTTGGCTCAAGTGTCTGTGAGGTTCTTTTGGAAATAAGTTCCTTTGTCTTATTCAGTTCTTTCTGGGGTGCCATGTCACCATAAGACTTGCTTTTCAAGGCCCAGGAGAGTGTTCCGGGCAGTGGCATGGGGCACAGAATATGTTTCCAGCCATCCGGTGGTTGCTTCCACCATTGTAAGCACATGGCACTTGCCTTGGCAGGTCTGTGGGAGTGTGATATAGTCAATCTGCCAGGCCTCCCCATGTTTATATTTTAGCCATCATCCTCCATACCATACCCTTGAAATTCTCATTCCTTCCCAATCCTTCTCCCCATCACTCGGGGGGTGGTTGTGTGGTGTGGTGTGGTATGTGTGTGAGTGGCTGCATAGTACTTAGTTACTGGCTGGGGTTAAACCTGACCCTGGGGGTGTGGGCCCTACTGACACCTGCCCCATTGACCTACAAAGGGATGCACCCCACCAACACCCTGGGGATGGAGCCCCCTGGATTATTGAGTACGCATCCCAATGAACCCCTGCAGGGGGGATGCACCCCTCTGCCCCTCATGGTGGAGGCCACCCACTGACACCCGGGGGGGTGGGGGGGTGTTGCACCCCACCAACCTCCGGGGGGAAGATGAAGTGCCCCAGTACCAGGCTGGAGGAATGCACCCTGCCAACTCCAGGAGGTAGAGTCTCCAATGTAATGGGGGAGGGCTGCCACCGATCCCCAGGAGATGGAGCCTCGCTGATACCGGGGTGGGGGCTGCACTTCGCGGACCACAGAGGGATGAAGCCCCCCGGTGCCGGGGGCGGCCGGGGGGGGATGACTCTCACCGACCGCTGGGGGTTGGAGGCCCCCCGGCCCGCTGCGTGCTTGTCCCGCTCCCACAGCGACTCTCGACAGCGAGAGGAGGGCCGCAAAGCCCAGCCCCACCGCCCCCGGACGGCAGCGGCAAGCCCCGCCCCTGCGGGAGGGATGCCGCCAGTGGGGCAGGCACCGGATGCCCGCAGCTCTCCTGGCCCGCAGCCCCGCGCCGCGTGGTGCTCCCCGCTCACCTCGGCGGTGACGGGAAACCCGGCGCCCAGACACCTGCTCGGCGGCCCCGGGACCGGGCTGCCCCCGGTCCAACGCCGCTCCCACGCCACCTGCCGCACCGCCGCGCTGCCCCCAGGCCCGACCCAACGAGGAGGGTGGCGCGGGAATCCCGCGAGGGGCGGCCAGACGGGGCGGGCGGCGCGTAAGCCCTGTGAGGGGCCGTGCCGCGAAACCCGCCCAGCCGGGGTTGTCCTACCTCCCCGGGATCCGGAGGGACCGACCGGGCTGTACCAACATCACCCGATCGCACCTCGTGCTGCCGGTGAGCCGAGGGAGTCCTGGGGAAGTAAGCGTGCGGCGGAGGTCGCCAGGTGCTCGAAGAGTTGCTTAAAATCTGCAGCCCTCGAGGAGCAGGCGTTCTTTGCAGGTTTTTAATATTTTCGGACACGTTACCCATTTTTTTTAAAAAAGAGCTAAAATAATCCTTTTTTTTAAATTTAAAAAAGTTCTCCTTTTTACTATAAACTTAAGGTTATTAAAATGAAAGTACATTTTAAAATGTTTGGTTGCTTTTTCAGGTTCACTTTTCCTAGGCACTGCAAAAGGAAATGGTCAGCAGCTCTGTTTTCTTTCAAGCCAAAGTCTTTTTCTGACTCATGCTCCTGTACAAGGCTCAGGGAGTGCATTTCCAGTACTGCTGTTCTAAAAATAAAATAAATTTTAAAAAAAGTATTCAAATCAGCCAAAGTGTCTCTAAAGTATTGTCTTTATTAAAGACTGTCAGGTAATCACTTTACAATTTGGTCCAGATGCTCTGCCTGTCAGTCCTTTGAAGATGGTTGCTCATGACTGCAGTGTCTGTGCAAGTGGAGTGTTGTCTAGAGGCACTTGTTGCAGTGACAGGCTTGGCATGACGTACCAGGCAGTGCCTTAGGACTCTTCAACACTCAAAAGATGCTGTTACTTGAGCTGAATTGTTCCATGGATGCAGAATACTTCCATGCAAACAAAACAGTATCACAGAATGCACTCTCAACCACCCTCCAAGAAGAGCACAGAGCTCCTTTCTAGCTTTTCAGTGGTGCCAGACAGGCCCTGTATCACATGATGAAAAAAAAAAAACAAACCACCAACCCTTTTCCATGCTGCTGAACTCTGGGATGAGGCAGAAAAACATAGTTGTGTGATTCCTGCCAGTGACCTTGTTTCAGTGAGGAAATCCCAGGCACACAGAGCAAGTAATAACTGCTGGGACTGCTGGGGCTGGCAGGAAAGTAGCTCCCAGCAAGCAGCACACCTAGTTTTCCACCAGTGCTGATGGCAAATGCTGACACCATGCCACGTTGCAGTTAACCAAGCAGCGCTCAGGAGGACCATGTCCCACTGTGCTTTTCCCCCTGTGTCTTCGTGCTAAAGTACGATCCTGTTAGGTGGTCTCTGCAGGGATTGGGTTAATCCAGCACACAATTCAATGAAATGTCAATGAAACCAGATTTGAGGGTGTATGAAGTTCTGCCACCAGTCAAGATCCCAGGTGACTAATGCTGTCCTGTGCTTCTGCCAGTGCCAGGTCACAGGGGATCAAGGCCCCTCCAAAAGCAGTGCAGTATCAGACTGATTCAGTCTCTGTTTGTGATATTTCCACCCTGATTCTAGGGGCCTGTCTTTGAACAATGCTCTGTTCATTGTTTATCTGCTGTGCTTGCAAATGGTTCTTCTATGCTACCAGCTAGCTCTCTGAAAACAGTGCTGGCTCACAACAGCAAGATGGATGATGGGGTGAAGCAAAAGAAACTCTGAGAATTGTTCCCTTTGACCCCTGAGTTAAAAAATGTGATTATCTCCCAGTAGGACATGAAAAAACCCCAGAGGTTCCACAGCAGAAACAAGTGATGCACCTCAGATAGCAGACTAGAGTGCTGAGCCCTTATTTCAGAGCATGGCTGTCCCCTGTGATCAATTCTGGCAGGAAATAATAGCTGATAGCTATGTAAATGTGATGATTAACTTCAGCAGCAGCAGCATATGGGTCAGAATCACAAAAAATCCCCTAACTTCCTATTATCCTTTATCTTCATTTTTGAAGGTCCACAAGTCCAGCCTATTTGTGCAGCTTGTCGCTAAGACAAGGGAGCAGATTATGCCTGAATCCCTTCTCATTCAAATCAGAGCAATTCATTTCAGGGTTGCACCAATGTAGAAATAGCATGATAAGGGACTTTGCTTTATCTTTCTTATGCCCCCACATAACAACAACATTTAAATCTCTCTAAAATCAGTCATATGAGTTTCCCCCATTTTCTACACCAGTTGTAAGATAACCTTATAAAGCATTGAAGGTTTGGTGCTCCTGCTGCAGAGCATTTGGCTTCTGGCAGGGATATACTATGGAAAACTCGTAAACAATGTCTTTTGCTAAGTACTTTCATAGGC